>NW_006799961.1:2010324-2012951 GCF_000485575.1 Poecilia formosa
ACACACACACACGCATGCACACACATTTGAAATCATAGGGCTAAACAGATACAAACCATATCAGGAAGACCTATTAAGACAGTTTACTTTTTTTTAGATTTGCTAACTTGTAAAAAAAGAAAACAAACTTTTTGCATGTGTACTTTAATGTTCCGAAATTTTGCCTCAGCACGAACAGGAATGTTAGTGTGTATTAGAAGGATTGTGTATGATAAACAAATACAAGTAGTACACGACTGTGACGCAACAAAAGCTTTTCTATGAGTGGAAAAAAGGATGTTGCTGAAAGCAATGGTGACGGATGACATTATTTTTGGCAATCTTCTGTAAAGGCCGGATTTGTGGTATGCACTACAATGCTGCCCTGATTTAAATTTCTCCACAACTTTATCCAGTCTGATCTGTCTGGCAGTGTTCCTTGGTCTTCAAGGTGCAGGTTCCCTAGTAGTTACTAAAAAAAGTCTCTAAAGCCCAATTATATGTTAAATACATGTTAAAACCCATGTTTTTTTTGTTTTTTTTTGGCTTACTTAGTGATGGCCCACTACAGAAAATCACAAAAAAATACATTGACATCAGTGATTCAAAAAGCATTGAAACATTTCAATTGGTATTAATCAGCAAAGCTCTATTCTAAGCCAACAACGGCAAGTTTTGTGTGGACTTTCTTTTTATATATATTTTCTATTAATTCCTTTGTGTAAATCAACATCCTTCAATGGTCTATAGCTTCATTGCTGTCACACTGGAATCTTCCCCTCTGTGGGACAAGAAAGGACATTTCAATTCTATTCTACATTTGTGAAGTTTTTACAGGTTTTAAACCAAACGCACAGCAATCCAGCCCCACCACCTGCAGACCTCAAAATTAAGCATTTATTGGGCACATCAAAAATCAATAGTGTTAAAAATACATATTGGTCCAGAGGCCTAAAGGTTTAAAAGCCAGGGATGACAAAGGTGTTTGCAACTGCGGGACCTTGGAGCTTAAGGGTGTCTTGCACTTGAGCATAACCACACAGACTCGCTCTGCAGACATTTCTTGATATTGAAGTTGTGACCAGTCTAAAAACTGCAGAGGGTGAGACGGATGCTAATAGATTATGGATTTTAACGCATGTTTTTTTTTTATAAATATGTTGACATTAAATGAGCAAATGAAAGACTGGTTTAAGCTTTTTAGTCTACTACAAGTCATGGTAAACTGAAGTTATTTTCTGTTCATTCATATGGGTTACAAGTTACAAATAAAAGATGTCATGTTTGAACTTTTTTCTTTTAAAGTCTGTAAAAAAAAAAAAAAAAATGTCTATAAAAGTAACCAAATCTGAGATGGGAACAGCTTTAAAGTCCTTTTTTTCTGATTGTCTGAATCATAAGTAGGAACAATCATTATTTTCTTTGCAGATCTTACCAGAGATCTGCTATCTCAGACTACAACTGTCTCATACAGTAGTTTGTCTCAAGCAAAATGTATTGCAAGTCTGAGGAAGCTAATGAAATGGGTATGACTGGAAGATTATGTCTTACACAAAGCTTCAACTAAATATGTGCAAACTTTTTTTTTTTCATAATTTTTGTGTTAAAGTTTATATTTGCACTAAAACAAACTTTAACAGAAATATTTGCTGAAAAACTCGAGGTTTCGTTTCTAAGCTAAGCAGCAGCACAGGCTCTTACACCTTATACAAGGAAAGTAAAAATAGCTTGACGCCTGTGTGGAGGTAAAATATGTGGGTTGGTAATCCATTCTTCTTCAGCACTTCCGAAGAATCCTTGCCTCTGACTGTACTGTTTTTTTTTTTGTTGTTTTTTTTTGGCACCTCTTTGTGTAGATAGAAGCTGAGGGTGAGGTGGTTCTTCTAAATGTTTTCACCACTGTGTGTCTACCCCAAGAGATTTCTGCCAGCTATCGTGGATAGCTGGCCTAAAGGAGCACTTGACTCCCAGCAGCCCCAGTGACACTCGATCACCAACAGTACAGGTCTGTGGTTGTACAGGGCAGCTCCCTGGTGAAAATATGTGGTTACTGGGAGGCAGCGTAGTATGGAGAAAAAAAAAAAAAAAAAAAAGTGTGCAGGTTCAGCATTCCCAAAACTGCGCAGTTCTCCATGTTATTTCAAGGCAGAAATATGCATCAAAAGAAAAGCTTCCACAGTTTTTGATGTAGCAAAACAGAGAGAAATGATGTTTCGCCTTGATTGAATCTGAAAAAATAAATTAATCCGGCTTGCTGTAAGAAACAAAACAGTAATCAGACAATGAGCTGGATGCCAGACAAAACATCGATTTCAAAGCATCTCTCTAAGCAGCCTCAGAGGCGCACACCACATCCACCTTATGATATTGACCCTGCCTCTAACAAATATGCCTATATTTATATTGCCAATGTACAGCGTTTCTTTGAATGGATATTGGATCATGCACACATGCTTACCTCCGAACTCAATACTCATTCTCTCGCAACTTGTGCTTTATCTTCGGAGTAAATATTTATGTGCTGTTTGGCGCCAAGCAAATAAAAAAACAAAAAAAAAGAAGAAAAATCTCTAAAAACTAAATCGCCTTGCATCTAAAATCAATGATAAAATGGGGGCACCAACACTGTTTTCTAGGTCAAATTTGAA
>NW_006799961.1:2013031-2104861 GCF_000485575.1 Poecilia formosa
AGATATTGATTTGTGTAGTGTGACCTACCCAGACTCATTCTTTGTAATTAAAGAAAACACAGATTGGGGCTGGGGCGCAGGGGCTGTCTGGATCACGCAGCAAATTTCATTCTGTGTTGGTGTGTATTTATTAGGACTTCTTGTGCAGATAAATCAGAACATGTGATGATGAAGAGGAGGCGGGCCTAAAGCCTAAGGAAGATTTATACCGTCTAATGTCTGCGTGTGTGAAAGCGAGCTGATTAGAACTGGTATTTATTTTTAACAGTGAGTCAGATTAATTTTGGAATACCAAATTAATCTTACACAGTCTGATCTATTCCTTCCAGATCTTTAGTCATCGGTTCAACACATCCACTATTGTCTATTTGTTGAGAGAGAAGAAGAAAGACCGGCACGAGAGTATGGCGGCATACAGTAAAGACGTGAACGAATGCAAGGACATTTCCATGTCTATTTGGTTTTGGTTACAAAATGTATCACTGCATTCATCTGGGTACGCCGTATAAATACAATCTGCCAAGAGGAACCAGATCATTTCACTAATGGCTTCTGCATTTTCCGAGGTGTGAGTAAAACAACTTTTTATCCAGTGAGGCCACACACACACACACACACACACACACACACAGCCTTCTGAAATGTTTTCACATTACAACCATAAACAGCAGCGTAATTACTGTTTTATGGGATAGACGAATATAAAGCTGGAGATAATTTTGAAGTGGAAGAAACAAACACATGGTTTTTACCTACTTTGCCTTAGCACGCCTAAATGTAACCCGGGAAACCGACTGTCCTTACCTAATTATTATACAAAGCTCATTTAATCACAGCATACATACAGCTATTGTATGACGGTCTCAGAGGGCTATTAAAGAACACAAGTGAAAAATAAATAAACAAGCACACCACATAGTTATGTGGTAAGTCTTTTTTTCTTGAGGAAGGATAAAGAAGCTGGTCGGAGATGATGGTAAGATGAATTGGGCTAAATATTTGGCAATCCTGGATGAAAACTTGTTGGAGGCTGCAAAAAGACGCAAGACTTTCACCTTCAGCCAGGCCAGTAACCTGAAACATACAGTCAGAGCTGCAGTGGGAAGGTTAAGATCAAAGCTTGTGGCACGGTCAAAGTCCAAACCTAAAAATAACCAAGAATCAGTTGTGAGACTTAAAATTTGCTTCTCATAGGTGCTCTTTATCCAATTTGACTGAGAAGGAGAATTTGTCAAAAATATTAGTGCCTAAATGTTTAAAGCTGTAGAGACGCCATGAAAGCCTTGCAGCTGCAGTTACGGCAAAAGCACAAAGAGAGCTGCTGGACGCAAATGCAGGCCACGCTTTTGAAAAGTTGAAAGTGACATATTCCTTAAACTTCATATCGACTCACTACTTTCTGCCAGTCTTCTACAAAAAACACTCCCGACTAAAACGCATTGAAATTTGTGGTTGTGAAGAGTCAAAATGTGAAGAAAGGTGATGAATACATTTGGTAGCTACTGTACATACAGAGTCGATAGAGCTCATCTTAAAGTTGATGATATTTCTTCCATGTGTTAATATCACAAAAAGAGCTTCTGGATGTGTGATTTTTTTTTTTTTTTTTGGCCTGGTTATGTTCTGAATATTAATACGAGTTGATGCTGTAAAATGCAGCTCGTCTCGTGTTTGTGCAGCCTCCCTTACTGTGTGTGTCTGGTCCTTCTGTCCTTTAGCCCCTGTGTCATCCTCCTCCCCTGTCTCAGAGCCATCCCAGCCTGTTTGAAGTGGCTATTAGCCAGAAATCAAAGCCTCCCATCAAGCCCATCTCAGCCCTGTGCCCTTTTAGAATATTCACCAACGGTCTCCTGGCCTTTTGTGAGCCCCCTGGAATAAAAATAATCAAAATCAGAATGGACCTTCATGTGCAATAATACTCTGTCTACTCTTATGGCCTCCACTGTCAATGCCATTTATTATTCATGCACCCATACTGATGGGTCCAGGGCACGTTCAAGAGGTCCGCTTCTCACTGTTCCACCACTGTTCATCAATAGCTGCCAGCTAGGTAGGGGACTTTATTATTGAACAGTGGCCATGCTAGTTTGACGCAGACACGGTTCTATAATTATTACAACTTCAAAAACTTTGCACTCTCTTTCTCTCCATCCCTTCCTCCGTTTGAAATGGCCTCCCTCTTCCTCTTTTCTCTGTTGTTAATTTAAACACCGTCTGTTTCATCCTTCCCAATAGGTGTCTGTTTTACAATAAAAGGTCATCCTCATTTGTCCGCCGACACAAAAGAGACCACCGTTGGGGCTGAGGTCAAACAATCAGACAGACAAATAGACAAAGGGATGGACAGAGCAGTGGCTGGCGCTACACGCAGGTTCTCCAAACCCAGTAGAGAGGAGAAGGGATAGTCAGATAAGAAGGTAAGATAGATGGAGCGACCGCATCAGCAGAGGGAAGGAGGAAGTGAGAGACGCGACGGATGGGGGGAGCGGTGGTCGCCGGCAATAGGGAAGGTGGGCGAGAGAGGACAGATAACTAATCATGCCATCACCTTTTGCTCTTCTTCCTCCTCTCTACTCCTTGCTCACCTCTTCTCTGCTCCTCTGTGGGGATGATTGACGAGGGCACGGTGGACTGAGGTTGTCCCAGTCCCCAGATTAGAAAGCCCTCAAACAAATGAAGCCTGGAAATGATGCCCCAGGGAGTTGGGAGCAACGGGGAAGACAGACAGGACACAGGCTCTGGCTTAAAGGGACACAAGGATGCAAGAACAAGTGAGGGAAAGAAAAGCGGAGAAGAGAAATGGCATGTTTCTTTGGCTCGTAGGTGGTGCAGACGGAGCTAAGCTAAGCAGATAAGTTTACGATCACCACAGAAAATTGCAAGTAAAAGAGAAAGAGCACAGACACAAATGTGTCAGATGAGTGAGAAGAAAGCATGAAGCTGCTTCAATTAGCGCACCCCGAAGGGAGAAATGAAAGCACAATCCAAGCAGGGCAACGAGTGATGGAGGAAAGGGAAGGTGAGATGACAGAAAAGAAAAAATGGACTCTCGACCGTGGCCCTACGCACCTGTTCTCGTCTTTCTAAGAGTACACCGCAGCAGATTGTTTCCCTTGCGCTCTTCTGCAGATCTGATACGGTACATTCATCAAAAACTGAACGTAACCCAGCCCTCTCATACACACACACGCACACACACACCCCAAAGCATCCCCGTATATTGCACATCTTGAAAAACGATCATCCTCATCCAGGACATATATATATATATATATATATATACATATATATATATATATATGTATATATATATATATATATATATACGAAAGAAAATGTATAGAAAAAGAACACAAGGAAGAGGTGATATATGACCAGATATTAGGGAAAAGTTTGATTTTATAGATGTCACATGACCTTAGCATGAGTGACCTCCATTTCCCCCAAATGGCGCAGGTCCAGCGTTTTAATGGAGTCTCTTTCGGCCATATATCAGCGCAGCTTGTCTCGTAAAATTCCGCTCGGGTCGACCTCACAAAGCACCTCCACCTTTATCGTGACACATACAGAGCTTTTCATGAGCAGAAAATAGATGTATTAACAGGGAATGATTTTAACATAGTCGGTGGGCGGAAACGGGGAGGACGAGGAAGGTGCTGGAGATTTCACCCATCTCCGTTTTGTTCTACAATGTGTTTGTGTTTCCTTTGTGAACAGTTGTCTCTCCCAAACCTTCCTTCTTCGCTTCTCTTGGTCAGTCTCCATCTCTGCTTACTCCCTCTTCTCCATCCACCCACCTCTTGTTTGTGTGTCTGTTGAGTGTCACGGTGTTACAGCCAGCCAGCATGACATTTTTTTAAAGTTTTTGTGAGGAGGCTGACAGAGCACAGATGAGATTAACCTAGCTGGCTGCCATAGCACCTGTCCCTCCGCCATAGCACCTGTCCCTCCGCTCTTTTTTTTTTTTTTTTGCTGGTAAAAATAATGGCAAAGACAACATGTGTTGGTTGTATGAGTACCATTGTGTTAGCAAGGGCAATGAAAGCCTCCTAACCGTTCTATCAAACAGATAGTGAGGGAGAAAAACAAAACAAAACAGGTGCATACAGAGAAATAAAGATAAGGAGAATCTAAGAATGTGGAACATTCATTTATTCAAAAATAATTTTCTTGGGGAAAAAAAAGTACACCATGAATGAATGGAAAGAGCTTTTATCTTCAATTGATTTTTTTTTCTAAACATCTAAAGGATTTTTATTTTTTTGATCATATATATACAATGCGTTCCTCTTTAGGAAAGCATTTCTGGAATTTCCTTTACTTTTTATTAGTTTGTGTTTACGATTTGATAAATGTGAGGACAATAAGCCTTAAAAATGGATTATCTGTGTTCCAAGTGCATTTGCTGCGAGACCCAGCATACACAATGGCATTCATCTGCACTGCTCAATATTAGTCATTGGCTGGTATGACATTCTTTTGTCGTGGAAACCTTGAGTGAAAATACCATAGTCTCTCATTTAAGGGAAAAACATAAAGCTAGGCAGCTAAAACTGTTAAAAGCTTTCATTTAAAAAAATAAAATAAACATATTCCTTCTGATAGTAGAAAAATCATTATTATCATAGCTACCTGTTTTATTTCTTACTTTGGATTTGACTTCTGAACTCAAAGATTTAGATGAGACATTAAACTAGGGAGCAGTTTTCAAATGCTTGTTGCACAGAATCATTTTTTCATGTAGACATACATCAGTCTTATAAGTTTATGTTAGATGGTCAAACAGTCATGCTTCAGTAAGTCTCCAGCTCGCCGTCGGTAGTTTTAAAACAGTGTTACCTAATGGTTGACACTCATTTGGCCAAACTTATCTTTTTTTTTCATAAAAGAACAGGTGTACTCGTTCAGTGAGCTGACCGGCAGTGCACAGCAACAAGTTGAAAGCAGGCTTAGGCTATAAAACAATATTCTGAGCTTTGAAAATCTGATAGAGTGCCGTTTCATCCGTCTGGAAATGGAAATAGCCTGGCACAGCTGTAAACCTATCAGGACTGAACAGCTCGGCAAAGAGAGAATTAATTAGAGAAGCAGCCAGGAGGCCCACAGTAACTCTGGAGGGGATGCAAATATCTGCAAATCAGATAAGACAACATACAAACAAATCAACAGCTAGATTTACACTTTGCTGTTACACGTGCCACCCTTTCTAAAATTGAGGTTAAGGTTCAACTTCCGGCCAAACATTTGCCCTGAACATTGGGACCGAGAACCTGGAATGGTTTAGATCAGAGAATTTTGATGCCCAGTCAAAAGTCCAGACAAAAATGAAACTGAGAATCTGGGACAAGACCGAATCGTTCCATATAATATGACTGATCTTGAACTATTTTGGGACATAAGGGCAGATGTACATTTTTACTACTTCAAACAATTTCCTTCCCAATGCACTGTAGACGTCATCGTGCAGGAAACGATTGATAGGGGAACATGAGAATGGAGGAAAAATTGAGAAAAACTTAGAGGTGGAACACTGCAAAGCAGGAGCTGCTGCAGCGGCGGATTGTATCTGAAGTAAATACCGAATGACTAGTGAGGCGGTGTTTAAAACACACAGCGCCCCCAGTCAGAGCCTGCTCTTCATCAGTCAAAGAGGCAGAAATGAGAAATGCATCTGAGCGACGCTTTTAAAGGCAAAGTTCAGTAATTGGGAATGACAGACACACACAAAGCATCCATCACTCATGACCTTTCCTATTTCTCCTGCTCTTTCTTTCCTCTCTGTCTCAAGCCTCTCTGCTGTGGACAAGGACAAGAAAGGCAAAGGAACAACAGAAACGCACATCTTTTTATAGACAGTATTTAATAAGTCTTTCAAAGATTCATTGTGATGCTATTAGCCCAGGATAAGCTTGAAGTAAAGTGTTTTGTGCTTGTGGCCCTGGAAACAATGGCACATGTGCTTCATCTCTTATTGATTGGGTATGGAAGAGAAACTTGCAAATTGTCTTAATGTAAAGCAAAGTCTCTGTGTGGGCTTGAATTTTGAGCGTCGTGGATTCAATGAAAATTAAGCGGCCCGACGCATTTGTAACAAACGTTTATTTTCACGGCCACATTCTTTCTTATCCGCCTTCTCCTTTTCTGGTCCATTTTATTCCTTTTCGTCGCTGTTATTCCCAACTGTGATAAAAACGACCAGGTCATATACAAAAAGGGATGCCTCACCCCTCCGTCTCTTAGAGCCGCGCACGAGCAGACACACACTTTTCACATCTGGACTTGTGTTTAATTTTATGTCAAAGTCCGGACAGGAAGCACCTGTCTAGATGAAATCCTGCAAGCCAGTGAAACAGAGCCAGAGAGCAAGAGAAAGACTGGAAAGAGAGAGAGAGAGGGAGGGGGTATGGAAGAAAAGTACACAGAGAAAAGGAAAACATTAATCCATCTGTTGTGGAAGCGTGTGTCACAGTATGTGTCACATTAAAAACAACATCAACTAACAGAGCAAAACCTAAATTGGTTTGGAAAGGGCAAGTCATATGAAATTAACACAGATTTTATCCCTTCTAAATGTGATTGTGTCTGCATGTTTGGAAGGGGGCTGAATGCAGGTCATTCTTTTTTTTTTCTTAAAGGCTTGAGTTGGAGGTGCGGGGGGACGGGGGGGGGGGGGGTTCTGGTCAGCACAAATCTGCAATTATAGGGTAGTAGAACTTCCAGATGTGAGATTATTCTTCCTCTCACATTAGGAGATTAAAAGATCACTGTCTGGACAGAGTCACACACCTGTCACAAAGGAGGCTCAGTAACATTCTTAATTAACCTGTCAATTAATGACAGGATGTAATCAGCTTTAACCAGGTGTAATAGCCTCATTATCAGTTCACGTGAAAGCATGTAGAAGTAAAAATACAACACCTAAATACGTGGAGGAGTTGAAAGTGCACCATTGTCAAAGAGTAGATTTGATCTTTATTAAATGGAAACATAATAAAACGTTCAACTTGCTTCTCTCCAAATTAACAAATGGGTGTGTCAAATATTTTTTTCTTTCTATCTTCCAAATTTTTCAGGTCATTCATCTTAGTAAAAGTTTATTTTTTTAAGTGTGGTGTGTGACAACAGGCATTTGGTTTTTGTTATGAACATTTCTGCTGATCTTAATAATCGTCTCAGACAACATATAGAAGCACAATTCCAAGAGCAGCGCAAACATTGTTTACAAAGGTGATTTATGTCGAAACGTGCAGAGTTTTCCCATACGTCTTTTACTTTATTTTTCAAACACAAGCCAGTGGTTTTTGAAGGGATGTCAGAGCGTGTCCGTTAATTTGCTTGACCTAAAGCCTCGTCAACGCTTTGGGTGATTTTTATATCACAAGTGAAGTTGCCATCCGTGGGCCACATGAAAGCCCTTTTCGTCTTCGATGTGCACCCCTCCGCTACGACTTTAGGTGTGTCAAAGTGTGTTGACATCAACACGTGCACTCCAGGTAACATCAGACAGCTGCTACCTTAGACCTTGGAAGGATGAAAAAGGTTGACAGTACATTCAATCATCGGTCTACAATCTTTTGATTTCGTTTTCTTGTAACTAGACATTCTCAAGGAAGTTTTACTTTGTTTTGTGGCAAGAACTGCATTGATGTCGTAGAAAAACTTAGGAAACTAAATACACATTTGCTTTTTTAAGCACAGGCTTCCTTATAGGCTTTTTCTCTGAAGTCTACAAAGAAAGTTCATCCATGTTGCGCATAACAAACTAAAGGAAACGATATAGTCAAGAAGACGAGCCACTAACTGTTTTAGGACCGTCTTGTTTCTGATTTGAAGTGTTGAAAGCCAGTCTGGTTTTTGGACTGAGCATAAAACTTTGCTTTCTGAAAATGCTAATAGTTTGGACTAGCTAGAATCAACTATGTCCTTAAGTTTGACCCATTAGGCTCAGTTCGCTAGAGAACCAGATTGCATCAGCAAACCTTGGTGACAATGTTCACTGCCTGGGACAGTAACCATTACACTCATACTTGGCATCAGGGCTACTGCTGTCCTTAATTTTCTCTGCAAATGCCTTGTAATAAGGAACTGACATCTCAGCTGGCAAGTTCTCTGGATCTTAAATCATTTACATTAAAATAATGGAGATGTTGAAGATGCAACGGTTACTCCCTTTTGAAAGGATTGCAACTCATCTTGACCAAGCCAACACCAGCACCTGTATCATATTCATAGATTTCCTCACTGTCAGCACCGTTTCGGCCTCATATCCTCCCAGTGTGACCTAATGCTTGAGTATTTCCTGAGAAATGTTAATTAACATTATGTTCTTGATGATTTTGTACATTTCTACGATTTTAGATGTGTTCCCAACTCCGGCACAACTTAATCACCTTCTCCCACCTGACATTGGTAATCAGCCAATCATTTAAGTCAAGTGTGGAAGCAGGGAAACACATTTAACAAGCAGGATAGTGGGATCTGAGGACGAGTGATGGGGACCTCTGGTCAAGAGGACTGCATCCGAGTGAAGATTTGATCTAATTTCTCCGTTTCCCTAAAAAAACAAACAAACAAAAAAAAAACAAAAACAAAAGCTGGAGCTAATTTTTCTGTGTTTCATTTTCCGGAGATGATTTGAATTGTTACTACATAAACAATCTAAACTGAATAAATAGATTTCAGCTGTATTTTTGCTTTACTTTCCTAACATTTTTGTATGGAACAGAGGTGTTTGAGTTTTTATTATTATTATTATTATTATTATTATTATTATTATTATTATTTCAATGAAATCTAATAATCACATGCATTTCAAAATGCATGCGTTTTGTGTGTATGGAATGTAAAAAAATGTCTCAATTGTCTCAGTAGCAGTGCATACATGAATATATGAGCAGTTTTTGTTTGATATTGTTTATAAAGATTCACATTACGCAGACAAGATTTAAACAACATGGTTGGTTCCTTCTTTTTTTTCCATTTCCTTTCCCTTTTTCTTCCTTCCTTTCATCTACTTCAAGGTCAATCGTCAGAATAAAGCAGCATGTCACTGCTGCTTTGTCTACTCATATAAAATTGCAGCATGCATTGTACGTCAGATAAAGCTCAAAAATAGGAGGAGAGAAGGAAGAGAGGAGGCAGCGATTCAGGAAACAACAGATGGATGAAAGAAAAAGAGAGAAAGAAAAAGAAGAAGAAGAAGAAAAAACAACAGCCCTATCGTAGCATCCTCCTGCCTGGCCTGTTTTTATCTGTCCGTGACAAATTCAAGCGTTCAGTGTCTCCTTTTCTCTTTTCTCCACATTTTCTCCTTTTCACCTTATCTACTGTCTCAGCACTGCATCACTTGCCATTTTAGAATAATGTCCTCCCATGTCTATAATGACATTGCCTTTGTGCCTCAGATTACCTTGGGGTTTTCAGTAACCCCCCCCCCCACACACACACACACACACACACACACACACACACCCAACTCCCCAACAAACTCAGCACACATTGATGGAGAAATAAAGATGCAATTGCACACACACACACATACACGTAGACACACAAACAAGCAAGCGTCAAAAACGATTCATCCATAAACCTTGAAAGAGACCAAGTGAATCAATGTACATTAATATCCACCATATTATAAAATGGTAAAATGCTCCTTAGCCAGTAGTATATAAAAAAACATTTCTTTTAAATATTCTTTTTATATTTTTTGTAATATTCTACTTTTGAGGTACAGTTTGTCTTTTATGCTAAAGAATTTGCTGTTTCAGAAATACAAAGTTTGATCCCCAATTATGGGTATTTTTGATCATGCAGGAACTTTTTTTCTTCTATTTGTCACTGTCACTTATGAGCATAATCCACTTCATTAACATTTTTGGAAGATAAACTATTTTTGCAAAAAAAAAAAAAAAAGTTACATTTTCCAATAACTGTCTCCCATATTTCACAGTCAGTGTTCTTCCTGGCCATTTTCTCCTATAAAGAAATAATTTCCCTTCAGGTATCATTAGACATGAAGCAAGTCTCCAGCTTGTATTATTTCTGTGCTCTGATGAGCTCCTTAAACTGTGACAGGTCCTTCTCTCCCCTGCCTAGCCGTGCCTCTTAATGAGATGGTAATCAGCCAGTCATCAGCAGAGGGACCATGCAGGAAACATAATGAGAACATTAGGCTGCATACTGAAAGGACCCCCTGCCAGGTGGAGGATCAATGGTCTGGCCTGATGAAAGGTGGATGGTTAGAGAGAAAGAAGGAGGGACAGAGAGGCAGAATGTTGTCATGTTGACTGAACAATAATCTTTTGTGTCCAGTCCTTTAACATTCACAAGTCTCACAGATCAAACAGGAGTACAGATCGTAATTGTTATGTTTTCTTGCTACAGCGTTCCTTGAAAATCCCTCCTTAAACTTTGTAACGAAGTCGCTGCGGAGAGAGGCAGGCTGTTTTCAAATGACACGAAAAATATGTTGGTATTTTTTTTTTTTGTCAAACCTTCTCAGCATTTTAAAGCTTTTAAGTTTAAAGTTTATTACAATGTGAAGGCCTAAAATGTTAAGGCACTTTCTAATATTACATTGGCTTGTCCTGTAACCTGCTGGACTGCTTCTGTTAAAGGTAAGGATTTCACAACACAATCATCTTACAAGGCAAGATTTCAGCATTTAAAACAAATAATCTTCTGTTTTATTTATTTATTTATTTATTTATTTATTTTGCTTTTTTGCTTTCACATCTGGTGTAAAAACTGCACGAATGACCAGCTTTTAAATGATCTGAAATCAGTCCAAATTTAAGAAGTTGCAGTTTTAAGGAGTGTATAATTTTAAGGTGGTCCTGATACCAAAATAGCTTCAAAAATTCTCGCTTTCGCAAATCGACTTAAAGGGATCATTAATCATAGCATTACCCAACTCTGAGTTGATTTGTCCAAGTATTTCAGGTAAGAATGATCAAATATAGTCCAAAGTCATTAAAAAACTGAGTTTGACTTCAAAGCAGATTCCTTCATCAGCTGACTCTAACACACTGTTGCAACTCAAGAACTGCCCGAAAAGACAGTCTCAAATATTTAGTTAAGTGTAAAGCACTAACCTTCACACACAAAAAAATCTTCATTATAAATCACATGTTGACAGTAATGTCATCACAATGAGGTGTTTTTCCCTAATAAAAATGCAATGCTATTTTAATTTAAGATTTTTCATGGCAAATACTGAGTTCCACCATTTTTTTTTTAAATATGTAAAGTTCTTGTTATTTAATTTAGCCTTATAAGCAATTAATCTAACCCTGGTGTAAGTGTGTCACCTGGTTCTGTCTTTAAATTAACCTCAACACAATTGAACGAATAAATATGATTGTATGAAAGTAAGTATGTAAAGAAATGGAGTTTGAAAATGAATTTCAAAAATGAAAAACGATGCAATTAAGCTCCGGTTATCTTGATTAAAATTATTTCGTAGGAAATAATGAAAATGAAAAGGAAGGGAACTAAATTAAAAGAACAAAATGTCATGTTTCTTTTATGCAACTTTTTTTCTTTTTTTTTTTTACAAGGCACAAGGGAGAACATCTTCACTCCAAGATTAAGATAGGCGTGTTCAGTTTAATTAAGCAAACTATATACTGCATAGAGAGCAGTGTATATGTTCTTGTTTATTTACATTTGCAAATTTCATTTATCACAAAATAATTAAAAAATGGGTAGTTTCGGGAATAGGTTCAAAAACTGGCTTATTCAGACAGTAATAATTCTAATATTTAATTGGACAATTAAAATACAAATTGTAGCTTATAAAATGATTAAAAAACGTTTCCAAAATATACCTTTGCTCATTGCATTCACAAAAGTACAGCTCTCTTACAAACTGAAATGTATTTTAAAGGGGAGAGAGACTGACGTGAATCATTTCAGACCTCTTCGGCTGATGGAATCCAGACACATGTAAAGCACCAGAATACACAAACCCCCACAGATGTCCTACTACTGCTGTGGCAATTCAGATGTGGAGGATGAACTCTTCCACCCAAACTTCCCTTCCCCATATAAACCATTCAGTAACCCTTTATGGATTTCACATATGTATATTCTTATTTATGTTCACTCTGTCTTCTATCATCACTACGAAGCGCAGTCGCTGCATGAATCCGGCCATAAAACTGACTGAAGTCACATTAATTGTCAGACACAGACACGGTTCTGATCATAAATGCTGCTGCTTTAAATCACAGATAAATCTGCCCCACGCCCCCTGCTCTCTGGTGCCTTCCACAGTGATTTGGTCTCAATTTGTAATAAAAAGACCAATAGGGATAGCGATGCCAGCGCTTCACTTTTGAGTTTAGCATCCCCCCCCCTACCTTTTTGTCTCGCTGCACTGACTGACTTTTAATCCAATAAACGTTGCATAAGGACACAGCCCCAGAACAAAGGGAGGAGAAAAACTTCTCACTGAAAACCTATTATATCACCCTTGTTAAAATAAGACGAGGAGGATGGGGGTGAGGTTAACGTATAGGGTTTCATGCAAAGATCGTAAAATTACTGAAGAATAAAAGCCATTCATTTCACATGACATCATTTTTCTGAGGATGTGGGCTTCACCAGCTTCAAAAACAGGGACAAAATGTTTCCTTCATCAACGTCAGTGCTGCCAATATCTGACAAAGACGCACAGCGCAACAGAAAAAAAAAAAAAAAGAAAAGAAAAAAAAAGTTGGGTTAGCCTAGCGGATACTAGACAAAGCTTTTCAAACATATATTAAAGGTGTAGTACACTTAACAGTCCGACTGTCAAGGTACACTGTTTATATACAGTCGGGGTAAAAATGCGAGCACATCCCATTACAACTCTACTGGGGTTTTACAGTCAGAATGTAATAAAAAACGCACATGGTCCTTCTCAGGTCCAACAATGAGGTAAAAACATTCTCAGATAAACAGGAGGACCCAACACGTCACATTGTGCCGCTGCTTATTTAATAAAGCAACTATTGATAACGTTTTAAGCTTCTATAGTCACCTTAGGAGCCGATAATGTTTCCAAACAGGCTTTGTATATTTCCATATCAGTCTCTCACATCCCTGTGGGTGACAGCTGGATGCTCTTCCATTGCATGTTGCACTTTGTTTTATTGACATTTATTGGCGTGCATCGAGAAAGAAATGCCTAAAGTTTTCCCACTGTGGTCTGACATTAAGCAGCGTCACAGCGTTCCCTTATGAACAGTATGCTGTAATGTTGAAAGCCTACTTTAGATCATTTTCATTTTAAATTGTCCAATTTATCCCAGCATTCCTCCCTGTTTATGCTATGGCATAAAGAGGAGGTAACATGCACACTGACTGTACAGTCCCCAGGTCTCATGGCAACCAAAACAAGCTTAAATCACCAGCGATAACCGGTATATTGTCACCATGGAGATATCGCAGGAAGTCCGCAGGACCTCTTTGACCCTTTTTTGTAACGCTTCGGGATTTTAAAGGCTCCATGCAGACTTCAACCTGTTTCTGGGATGCTCACCAATGCATTTTTGGTTTTCTGCCAAACAGAGCATAATCTGTGCTCTGTTATCACTAAACGTGACCCTGCAAATGAAGGATATTGTTGCCTAGTTTGTTGCCTTTGCAAATTTAAGTAATCTACAACAAGCAGCACTTATCAAGCTTTTCCCCTAAACTTTTAAGTATTATAGCACTTATCAAATTAATTTATATCTCTGTAATCAGAGGTATCACAGATTTCATACAGTGTGTTGTAGCACTACATTGTGTGAACTTGAGGTGATGTTGATGGAAAAATAAAAAGACTCCCGGAGAAATATACATTTACCTAGTATCGCATTAATCTTCATTTTCATATTTTGATTTTCTTAACCAGCATCCAACTTATATGTCTAGCACTCTAATGAACAGGTACTCAATTTTGCAAGCCATTTTCATTAAAAAAAGACAACAACAACAACAACAACAAAAAAAAGACAGGAGCCATATTAAGTTTTTCATAGCATAAACATCTTGTTGACTTTATCCTGTTACATGAAACCTTTACAACTAAAAAAAGGGTTTGATTTTCACTTGGGACATTTTTGAGGCTCAGTTGCATCCGGTCTCATGACTCAATCATTTTTAATCAATCACGTTTTTTGTATAGCACGTTTCAGCAACACAGCAGTTCAAAGTGCAAAATGTTACATCATCAACATCTTCTGCTTCATCAAAAGCCGCAAGCCAATATGACAGAAAATATCCAGAAAGAACATGGACTATAAAATATGAAGGACAGTTGTTGTAAATGTAACTTTTTTGATTGCAAGTGGTTTTTGTATGTTTGTTCTTCTACAGACTGGAATGTTTTGCGCATATTCTTCTTTTATAAATTGCCAGAGCATACTTAAACTGGATTAAAAGCGTCAATAAACATTTAGTTTAGATTCAGGTCTGGACTTTGATAAGAGAATCCTTGCAGAAAAGCCATATTTGTCAACTACAAGGCAAATCCTGTGAGACTCTCCCACTTCAGCTGTGGATCTCTGCAAGGATTTCAAAGTTACCTTGGCTCTTTTGGCTGCTTTTCTGGTTATTGCTCCACTTGTTCATTCTGTTAGTATATGTAGATCTCAGTAATTTTTTGTTGTTGTTGTGCCATTCCACTTCTATATATTTAATGAAAAAAACTGAACTGAGCTGAATAGAACAGACTGAAAAATCCTCTACTGAATGCTTAGCTTGAAATGATGGTTCATAATGTAACCCTGCTCCATCCCTGATCTGTCTGCTTCCTAGACTCTGCAATGCCACTTGTTCATTAATGTCTGCTAAAAAAAAACAAACATTTGAGGCATTTGTAGAACAACTGCAATTTATATTTAAAAAAATTATAATAAAAATGGTTGGTAACATTTAAGCTATTTTTGACAGAAAGTGATTGGACTTAGCTTTATCTTGGGGCATCAGAGTAAAGATGGCTGATCCAAGTCACAGTTTGTGGATTTTTTCTTGTGAAAAACTTCATGAATCATTACAGTACTGTGCGGGTGGAGAGTACTTTGTGTTAGTTTGTCTCAATCAAATACATAGAAATTTGAAGTTGTACTGTGACAGGAGTGTGAATACTTGTAAGCCAATGTGCATCCTCTAACATTAAACTTGCCATTAGTTTGATTTGAATTGATTTCTCTGTAAGATGTGGAAACTGTAAACACAGATACAAGGAATCTTTGTGATACATCGCGGAGCAACTGCTTGAACAGTAAGGTGAAAAGTAGCTGCTCTTCGCCCCATACACTGCTGCAGTGGTGGCTTCCATGTTAAACATTAGCACTTAAAACATTCCATTTCATGCATTATTGCGGCCCACTAATTTACACAACCATTATGTCTGCACGACTGTCATTCATTCACTACGGGACCGAGTCAAATGAGTCCTGTTCGGTTGACGTATATGAAGCTGCACAGGAGTGTGCTCCTGGGGGTACTAATGGCCGGTCGGTGTACTTCACAGCCACAGTATTACAGAGAACACGTGATTTTCAACTTGCACCACAGCAAACCCATGCTACCCTCCAAGAGACATACGTTTGGTAGCGGTGAAAGCATTTGGCTTACCGATGAGAACTCGCTACCTATGATGCATGATCTGTGGCATGTGGCTAATCAACAGCGTTTTTCCTCATGCGAGAGAGAAAAGAGGCATGTCGTCAGTGTCTGCTAAATATAAATCATTAGTGCACTAACGAGTGTACGCAACACATGGACTGAAAGCAATTATTACTTTCTGCATTTCTCACACTGTCTTTTAAGGTGCTTTAAAGGACAGCAGCCCATCAATAACCAGCAGTGCCAGTGAGAGGCCTCCCATTCATATTAGAATATTTACATAAAACAAACAAGGTCGTTACATTCAAAACAATGGAAGACATTGTTAACAAAGTATAAGAGCATAATTTCATTTTTCTCCTTTTGTCAGAGAAGTGTGACACATCATCTAAAGCTGTATTGCGTTGCCCGGGGTGAAGGCCCTGCACAGTAGATGGACCGCTGTAATTTCTCATCTATCAAATTATGGTTTATTGTTCAGCACAGTAACCCCAGGCTACACACAACCCTGTGCACTGACAGTTATGAAACATTATATTTCCACTGTCAGTGTCCAGGCCCAAGACAAAGCTTAAGAAGCAAAACATAAAGAAAGGAGAAAGAAATAAAAACTCCAAAGTTAAAGTAATACGCATCTTGTCAACATCCATCTTAAACTTAACTTTGATCAGAGTCTTTCAAGTCACCGTTGCTATTTCGAGTGGTTTCTAACCACATTAGGTTACTCAAATTGCCATTAGCCACTACTATAGAAGCTTGTTTATTATTGCCATGGTAATGATTTTTCTGCCAAATGAAATTTGTCGACAGGAAATTGTGTTTAATGCTGGTCTAATGAGTCTGCTGTAAATTAGCTGGCATACTGGCGTGGATGACTAAAAGGCCTTTGAGTAACCTTTGGTCTCTGTTGAGGGTAATTTGATAGCGCCACAGATGATTCACTTAGCGAGGCTAAAAGCTATAGGCTTGCATCTGAAGTAGGACATGTGAAACTACTATTGCTCGCGAACTAGAACAGAATGTGAAATTAATCGGATTAGTTTTGCCACTGGATGATTCTTAAGACAAGGAACTTGAACTCCTCACTGAAGTCAAACCCATTTTGCACTGTTGTCACCGAGGTCAAGATGCAGCCCAAGCTGAGCCTAGACAATACTGAGACCGTCTACTGTAGATTATGATCAGCCTACTTGTGACTTGAGCAACAGAGTGACCACAAGCTACGAATGATTTACAAGTCCTGTTAGAACACTGGAACCAGCCAACCAGCTGCTAGCAATGCTAAAGGTTGAGGCAAAATTAAAGGGTTACTTTACAGATTCTTTTTATTTTTTTTTTGACTGCATTGAAGTATCTCTATTTCAAAATATTCAATATTTAGACTGGTAAAAAGTGGAACGGATCATTATACACTGAAAAAAGCTCATTTGAATTTAAGGGGTGTAAAACTTTAATGTTTGTGTGAGTACAGAAAAGGAGTACTTTCCCAGATGCAGTACATGGATGAATAATATTCTAAACTAATAACATGTTACTTTTTTATTTCATTCTTTTGAGCTGGATGTATTGTCAAGAGCTTCGTGAAATCCCCTGTGCTTTTCAGAGAAAAATTAAATGAATAATCTGAAACTAGACAAAGACAAAGAAAGAAATTACTATTTGATGCAGATCAGATCACTTCGAAATGAGGCTGACGACTTGAAGAAGATGGTCCCTCCACTGCATTTATGGTTTTACAGCTATTCTCAACTAATTTGACATAGTGTAGAGCACAAGTCCAACTGGAGTCCTTAATGTCTGCTGTCCTGCAACTTAAAAATGTGCCTTTGCATCAACAAACCTGAATCAAGCAATTAGGTAATTGTCAGAACTCTGTAAAACTGGATAGTATGGCGAGGATGCGATGCAACCATTTGAGTATATTGGTGTTGTACCATGAACACATGTAAGAGCTAAATGCAACACTCACTCTTGAGTGCTGGAGTTCAACACCCCTGGTGAAGGGCAAAAAGTGAACAATCGATACATCCACATCAAACTTTAATACAGCAAAGCTGTGGCTTACATTAAATTATACTTCCATATGAAGACCCTGTTTCATTTTAATATTTTAGATTTACAGTTGAATAATAAACAATATTACAATGCTAAGAACATAAGTAAATTTATGCAAGATTTATGCATGTTTTATAGAATTAACCTTTAAAAACACAAAATTCAGCTTTTAATTAAATGCATTTTAAAAATACTAACAATTCATGAATAAGAAA
The DNA here is from genome assembly GCF_000485575.1 of Poecilia formosa. Classification (NCBI taxonomy): domain Eukaryota; kingdom Metazoa; phylum Chordata; class Actinopteri; order Cyprinodontiformes; family Poeciliidae; genus Poecilia; species Poecilia formosa. Next base: position 2,030,905 of record NW_006799961.1, read on the forward strand.
GAAAGAAAACACATCCAGGTTTTGATAAGCAATTTCTTTAAAGTGATACAGATAAAAAGGTGGAGCTTTTCCTTAGCAACAATGTGTAAATGTTCGCTGCACATCATCTAGTTCATGCTACAGGTTTCAATAAAAACTTTTTGAATATTGTGTATACTAAACAGTATGCAAACATGGCTGCACAGGCAGAGATGGGACCCATGTAGCGCTGTGGATTTTGTGTTAAAGTTACCATGATTCAATGCAGGCGTGGCAGCCAAACCACCCTGGTAAGTATTGCTGGTATCTGATAAGAGATGTGTGTGTCTTGAATTTTAATGGTACAAAAATTCTTCTTTAATGCTGATGCCCCTAAATCGACAAACTCTTCATCTCAGACCATGCTTAGTGCCCACCCCCTGCTGCGTCCCCATCTAACCTCTCATTTCCTCACGCCTCCCACTGCACCTCGCCCACCCATGTCGCTCCTCCTCCTCCAGCAACACGTGCCCCCTCTTAGTGCCAACATGCCCTTATCCTCCTCCTTTTTTTCCGCCCTCCCATCCCCTCCTCTGTTTTTCCCACGCCTGCCTCTTTCTGTCATCACGCAGTAGGAGTGGTATCAGCACACGTGCCCCTTTTTAGTGCCAACAAGCTCCCCTGTGGCCCAATCCCCCCACCTCACAGTGTCTTCTTGTCGTCGAGGCCCCCCCGTCGTGTTTTACCTCCTTCAAACCTGCCCCCCCGCCCCCCACCTACCACCACCACCCCCTCTCCCCACTTTCTCACACTGTGCATCTCATCGCTATGTAAGTGAGGATACCGGACTGTTTTGCATAACACTGTTTAGTCCTTTGTGGCAGGCGGGGCGGCATGCGAATATGCAAAACGGTTATGGGGAGGCATTCTGTAGTGTGATGAGGAAAGGGAGAAGGCGGCTTTGTGGAAGATGGCACCGCATTTGCGTTTCCTTGTTTTCCAACGTGATCTTTGGCTCATCAGGGCGATGGTTGGTGCAGGAGCGGGCATCATCAGAACAAAAAGCCAAGCTGAGCGACGTGGAATACCACTCCAAGAAGCCATACATCTTCCCTGGATGGATACTCTCATCTTTGGTGGCCTTTATTTCTTTTAAGGATCAATGCAAGAAAAGGTCGTCCGTTTTGTTGTTGTTGTTTTTTTTCCAACTTGCATAATTTCTGCCATTGTTCGTACTTCTACTGTAAATCCACAACGAGCAAAATAAGCAGATATTAACGGGAACTTAAGAAGAAAGCGACGAGGAAGTTCTTTCGCTTACCCCTCCTCTTCAACCATATTCCCATTTTCTGCTACTTATCTGTGCCAGAGAGCGAATCGTTCTTTATAATTGGCCGTTGTCATCATGCAGATGACACACACTCAGCGCTCTGAATATCATTAGCGCCTTTTGCATACCTCCGCTCCTCTCTTCTTTTTGTTCTTTCTTCCTGTTCCTTCGTTCGTAGGCTCATCTAGCAATTCAATATTCCAAAAGGTAATTATCATCCACGGAGCATCCCGTCAATATACGCAGATGGGCATAATAGGGAATCAAGGTGCACGTCTGATTGTCGTTTTCTCGTTCGTCGTTTCCTGTTCGCGTCTCCTACGGTATCGGGGATAGTCTAGTTTTTGATATTTTATTTCATTATCCATCGTGGTGAACTCCAATGCATATCTCAGTGGCTAAAAAAGTCTTGCTCCCTCTCTTCCTCTTCGGTCTCGTCTACATATGCCCGCCGCTCCTTTGGTAGAATAATAGCTCTTAATTCTTCCCTGCATCTCTTGCCTTCTGATCCATGACAAAGAGAAAGAGGCAGCCGGTTAATTTGCATACTCCCCATAATGATGAGGTGTGTGTAGCAGACTCCCTAATTACCATGTCCTCCTGTCACTATATCTCCTCCTGCAGCTTTTGCTTTTAACCCTTATTTGCCCATTCGCCATCTCTTCGTCTCCATAGAAAGCCATTGTTCCACATGTTACTTCCTCTGGAGGAGGGAATAAAAACAATGAAGAAAACGAGTAAAAGACGGAGGCGTATCTCAGTGACGAGCAATTCGTTCGTTCATTCATTCATTTGCCTTCGTTTATTCCGCCGTCTGTGTTTACTGGCTAATTTGCGGCTCCTCTTGCTCGTAGCGACTCTCCTTAAGCTACCCCTCTTTGTCTTTGCCTGTGAAATTTACAAAATTGCACCAGAAATCAATACTCAATTGATTATTCACTTTCCTCAAGCCTCAAACAACTGCAGAGTGCATGTGCAAATTAAATCCAGCGTATGTAAGTGTGAGGAAGACCTCGCTAGATCCCATTGTATTCCCAGTTCCTCCGAGGCAGCGGGCAGACGAGATGGCAGGGAGCTCTGGGAGAAATAAAACTCTGCAGCATTCATGTGCATTTCTGTTTGCATGTGTGTGCGTGTGTGTGTGTGTGTGTGTGTGTTTGTGTGTGTGCGCGTGTGAGACCGAATGGGCTTAAGACACATACCGGCGTTCTGTGATTAGCCCACAAGCCGAGGAAGTTTCAAGGTTGGAGGAGGGTTTACACCTTAGCCTTTGATCTCAAAACTACCCAGAGGAAGGAGAGAGATGGAACAACAACACCTAACCCGTGGATATGGGACACACCGGAAGCTCCAAGCTGGATCTGAGACATGCATCTTGATTTTTGATGGGGTTTTTTTGTTGTTGCATTTGCTGAGTTTCTTTGTCTTGTGTCCTGATTCCAAAAGGAGCATGGGGAACATGCCACCTGGACCCTTCAGAGAACTCTGTGGGAAGTGGGTGCATAATCTGACGCGTACTGAGAGGAGGAGGAGAAGCAGAGAGAGGGGTAGAGGACGCCTGCTTCTGATATGTTATGTGAATGGCAGACATGCATTGATGGCAAATGTAGAGCAGATTAGCTTTGAGGAGTGGGAGAAAAGATAGAAACAAAATAGTGGTTGGGGTGGGGCGAGGGTACAGACTGACAGACTGGTCAAGTGCCAACAATACCATGACTATGCAAAGAGACACTCCTCTATAAAATGCTCTGGCACTTTGATGTTCACATTCGTGTACTAAGATTACATCCCTGGACTGATTGTTATTCAAAACCCCCCCCCAAAAAACATAATTAGTGTTTTTACTGTTTCCATTGGGAAATGCTGAGGAAACAATGTTTAAAAGTCTCTATATGCATTCTTTGACATACCTGTATCCATGAAAGCCTGTGTAAAAACAAGGCTGAAAGATAAAGTTATGGTCTCCTCTCCTTTTTTTAAGTGTCTTTAAATACAGATTTGATAACTCGGTCTATGTTTCTGACAACTGCATTTCAGTTTGAGACATTTTTCTTTCACTGGCCCTGAATAAAAAAAAAATGCTGGCTGAGGATACTTTATGACAGGGAAACAAATGGCAACTAGATAAAGTGAGACGGTGTTCATATTGAAATGTGCTGAGCAATCACCTTCCTGCACCAGCAGACCTGCTCAGTGTATTTGAGAGAGGAAATGAGGGTAACAAAACACACTTTGGATTGCATTTCTTCTCCATGTGAACGTATCCCATCCAACAATGTAAGGGGCATCCATAACAAAAAAGGCAAACATGCATCATGTGAAGTCAGCTGTGGTGGCAGAGTAAAAAGTAGTCCCTATTTCCACAGTGGAAATAGGGACTCGGAAATGTTGTAGAGCATGCAGGTGTTTTGAAAAGGACAGATTATAAGTGTATTTAAATTTTCATGTTTCATGTATTTTGCATCTGAAGAGGAAGAGCAGTCAGCCAGGGGAAGCTGTGCAAACTGCTGACATCAGCAGATAGGAAGAGAAATATTGAATTTTTCTGTTTTCCTATTTGTATGGCTTTGGGTTTGACTAGGCTGAGAGAGGATATGGGCGCTTGCCTACCAGATCAAACAAGCTGAATAAGAACAATCACAGCTCTCGAATGGATCAGAGATCCAGAGAGAGCGGGGAAAAGAAAAAAAAAAATGGCAAGGCGATTTGACTTGCGAATAAGGCGATGCATATCTGCATGCTAATTACATTGCAAGAAGGGGGAAAAGAGAGGAAAGCGCCCCCCAAGCGCCAGACAGAGAGCGGGCGAGAGAGGAACGACACAGCAGACACGAGAGAGAAACGAGGGAAACGAGCGAGTCGCCAAACGGGCAAACAAACGAAGGAATCAACTGGAGCTGTTGACGAGATGGACAATTAATCCCCTCCCCTCCCATCAGGCTTTAATCTGCGACATTTGGTGTCATTTTGGGAGCCGATCAACGGAGAAAGAGGAAAGGAGCAAAAGCGTAGGACTAATGTAGAAACCGGCGGAGGTTTGGGTGGCTTCCGAAAATTAAAATTATTGATTGTACTTAGGACGCTGGGGGTTGCGAAGGAGAGTGCATTTTGAGGATGTAATTAGAGCGGACTGGGACCAAGGCTGGAATGATAATAGATGACATTGGAATTCACCATGGAAAGAGACCATTAATCTCCATTAATGTCGACCGGGATATTAAAAATTCTAATTGATGGGATGAAAATTGTATTGATGGTGTGTAAATACTAGACGGAATGTTGGTTTTCGTAAGTGTTTCGTTATCGCCAAGTTATAGAAACTGCATCCGCAGGTATGGTATCTGTAAGTGTTTGAAATGGCTGAATAGGATGACAAACTAACAACGCTGCTGTTTGCTTTTTTTGTCATGGATTTTTTTTGTTTGTTTTGTTTTTGTCATGCATTGTAAACAAATACAAATAGGCACTTGTTTACACTTGTACATGCAACTGTATTAGTTTTGGTTTATGTTTTTAAGTTGTATGCTAGATGACGTAGCTCTTCATTTTTTGATTTTCATAAGCTGTAATGTAACTCAGTAAACTCCAATGAGCACTGTAATGTAATCAGACTGTCTTTTCTGTTTGAAATAATAATAATTAAAAAAAAAACTTTTATCCCAAAGTGTGTATCATTTGTTATAAACTTAATACATTTTGTGTCACAGTGGAGCCACACAAGATGCTTGATTCGGAAACGGATTTGTTTTTGTTACCCTCAACCTTTACGGTTCCAGTGATGTCATCAGTGTGGGCCTGGGACCTGCCGTTTGCTTCAAGTTACACGGGCCAAAATTAAGAAGAACGGATCCAGTACCACATTCATCAAGAGCTGCACCACCAAGACTGACTGTGCTGTGATGTTGTTAATAGGCTTGGAAATTTTACTGTGTCAGCTATTCAATACTACAAATTGCTTGTGTGCAGTCGCCCTGAGTGCGCCGTTTCCTGCTACTGTGTGTTGCTATGACGTAAATATTCAAAAGGTTAATGCATATGTTCCTGTAATGCCTGCGTACATTCACTCTGCATGATTAGGACCTGTCCTTGAATTAATAAGATGAAACTGCAACACACGCACACGCACACACACACACACACACACACACACACACACACTCCATTCTACACACTTGCAGTTACCCTCATTTATATCATGAAACAGACATATTGGAAAGCAATGGTAGAGAGAAATATCAACAAGAGACAACCTCTGTCAACATTAAAGAGAAGATGACGTATAAAATATTAAATATCGCTCATATATTAACTTTTAGTCCCTGAAGAGGATGGCAACACGGATACCTTTAATGGTTTTAATTTTCTTCTGACCAAAGCTAGTCATTAAGTGACAGTATTAAGGGAAGTGACTGCTTTATGCACTTTCAGGTGACTTGATAGTGTTACCTTGAAGTCATCATGAATGACTGGTATACATGTGAAAACCGAAATGCAGCTACAAATACAAAGCCAGCAAAACATACATGGATATTCCCTTATTATTCTTTATAGCATGCATATTAATACAGCAAATGCAGGTACGTATACGATATATAGGTAAATTCTATGCCTGAATAGTGCTCATTTGTTTAAGTGAGATGAAGACTAATATTTATGAGCTGTGTTTGACATGCATATTATTAATATTATTATTATCATCATCATTATTACTACGCATTTCAGGCAGGAAACATAACATTAGACCTGACAGCAGGAAGGAATATAACTGGTTCAGTTATGAGATTGGTCTGATTTATGATTTATGCAAAGTGTGTGTTGCCTGAGGTAACGCCCCTGGAAGTGATAACGTACAAAATTAGTTTTAGCCCATTGATTATGCAAGACAAGTCCAACCTCTAAATAACACATCTTGTGTACACGTGGCACAGGCAAAGCATTTATTGTGTGCCTCTATCAGTGCGGGGCTGCTGGTGTCTGGCTGCAGAAAATACATTTTGGTTTTCCCAAGACTGGAGCAAGGAAGAATGAGTATTTATTTCTTTATAAAAAGGTGGCGGTTCTACACAAAAATGTAAAAATAATAATGTATTATTTTACTAAAGAATGAGGCAGATGAGCTTTTGCACACATCCATCCTTAATTTTAACCCATGTTAAGGGTTAGCTGTCAGAATGTTTCACTTTGGCCTCATTGACCAAAATCCCAGTTACAAGTTAAAGTCGCAGTCACATTTAGTAAATTCCACACACGTATTAGTAGAACTTATCCAGCTGAACATCACTAGAATAAAGATCAGAATATGTCATTTAAATCCTGGAACTGAAAGAGACCATGTCTCCTTTAACCCACAATAACCCGGGAAGAGGCATCAAACTACCAACTGCGTCACTTTTCAACTACTTACACGTAAACGTAGTCACATTTCATGGAGTGGTTGAAGGCAGACAGAAATTGAACCAAAGATGAAGAAAAGAAACATGCAAATTTTAAAAAACACATATTCTCAAGTCACATGACTTTCTGTTCCTTCCACCTGGTCAGGAATGTTTCTTTGATGACTCCAATTGAAAATAAAACGATGTGGTTTGGAAAATCCAATTTAAAAGAAGATTAATGCTGCAGAAATTTTAAATAACATCTTTAAAGCCCTAAGCATTTTTTTTTTGGCAAAAAATGAGTGTAATTTCTTTCATGGGAGAGATATATTTTACAAGAACATCTGTCAACTTACCACATCCGTAACATCGAAATTAAAGATTAAGCAGATGACATAGGCTATATATGTACATTGTAAACAAAGGAATACACATAAAGGGATCTGTTAAAAGCAACAAGACAAATATTCTATAAAAAAAAAAAAAAATTAAGTGAAGTGAAGTGAACAAAGTCATGGAAATAAGACGGAATAAAATCCTCGACTTGAGCCGAAAATACTTTTCACTTAATTTTTTAAATAAAAGTAATAACTGCAGGCCTCCTGCGAGGCAGGCGGCCACACTGTAATTTTCTACAGGAGCGGAACCAGCATGGTGCAGGTTGCTGCTTTCCTTCATGACGCTTTCAAAGTACACACATGATGTTAACCACGTGGCTCCACTTCACATAAGCGGCTCCTGCAACACTTGGAACTGATCAGTAAAAAATCGACTGCATTACAAATTAACCAAATCCCTTTCCTAAAACGGTACGCTAATGACGCACAGCCCATTAAAGTGGCGCCATGACCTTAGCTTCTTGCAGCACTTTAGCATTCACAGATTTGATGTATGGAGCTGTAAATGAGTGCATTCACGGGTCTCAGTGAAGAAGATCTTGATGCAGTTTCTCATCATAGTGTTAATCAACAAGAGTCTAGTTTTCTGATTCATTACTACTAATTTTCTTAACACAACAGGAACAGAAAAAAAAATTCATGTTTGAAATCAAAAGATGGGATTTTTTTTTTTTAATTGGTTGTCGTCACCACCGGTACTTTCCCTATCGACACTGTTAGTGTGCCGTTCCTTTTTTTTTTTGATAAATGTTTCCGCAAACACTGTTTGAACAATGTCATGTGTGTTCTTTTACATGTCTATCCTGCTCCTGTGAGAATTCCTGAACCAGAAAACACAAAGAAAATCCAACCTACAGGCTGGATTTTCTTACCGGCTTTGGGACCAGCTGCACCATCACTGAAGCAAAGACACAGGCCCGTAGCTGGCCGTGGCCGGATCGAGGTAAACATAGTTGGGCTGGTTATGAATTCTGAAAGCAACACTGGACTCTGAGACAGAGATTATTATAAATTTGGTCATGGGCAATGAGGACACTACAGGGGGAGGGAAAAACAAATATTAGGGCCCCCTTCAATGCCTGTGCCAGTGTGAACTGTTTTCCATTTTAATGCATTATGTGTGTATAGGGGAGAAAGGGGAGATGAGGCTTCTTTTTCTTTCTTTCTTTGCATGTGCATTTGAGTGTGTGTGTGTGTGTGTGTGTGTGTGTGTGTGTGTGTATGTGTGAAAGATTCAGCAAACTTAGATTTATATTTCCCCTCACTGCCTGTGAAATGTTTTCAGACGTGGCCAGCGTGACTAAAATAATACATCAGCTCGTTTTTTTTTGTTTTTTCTTCCCTTCGACTCTCTTTGTCTTGTACATACTTACATTTGCACTCGCTGTGGGTAAAGACAGCTTGAGAGAATGAGGACAGGGGGAGAGTATCTGTAATTACCGACCATGGGAGAGAAATGAAAATTCACGTTTCGTCTGATTCTTTTGTTAGCTTTCAAGCCACTGCTTCATTTGAGCAGCTATTGACATATTGACTTAAAGTGAAGGTCATCTGATGTCACACTAACACATGATTTAAAAATGCAAGGATTTCAAAAGATTATTACTAGAGTGGCAAAGTGTGAGTAATACACGGAGGAAAAACAAGTTTTGTGGGAATTACCTGAGATTGAGTGAGGAGTCTTGAGATTTTTAAGATCTTGTCTAGATTCTGCCCACAGCTGCAGCGATAAACAAAGTTGTTTGTATTCCAGTATATGCTGTTTATTACTGGTAATAGAGTTATCAAGGTTGCTCGGTGTGTACAAGCAAAACCTCTGAGCTTGTCTGCCATTTTCACATGTTTAGAGCTTCTTCACAATGACCACCGCAACAGCTGATAGGTCTTGAATTTACCGCAATTACATATTTACTGTAAAGCTCCACTTTATCCATTTCTTTATTGTCATGTAAATGAGCTCTCCTAAAACATATTTTCTTCAGGACATTTCTTTGATGTAATTCTATGAAGTTGCTTTGGTTGGCATGTTTTCATGATGGCACTTACACCCACTTTTTTCCAGGTTGGCTGTAATATTTTTTTAAAGAGCATAAAGTAATTAAAACCTAAAATGTAACATCAGCAGGAAGAAAAAAAAAACATTGATCACATCATTAGGGATTTTATTGCATCCCACACGCCGTCAGATGGCCCACGTATAACTTGCGCTGAATTATTTAAAAGTAGTTTTTGTAATAATCACAGTTTCCATTTCTCCCTATTCAGATAATTCATTAGAAGGAATGCCAATACCCACGGGCTTCAGGTTTTCCCCAGATATAGCCATCTGCATAACCAAAATCACACCATAAACGATCTGGACTTCAATCTATACACTGGAAGCTCACCCTGAGGCAACGTACCGGCATAGGCACATTCAAAGCACTTTGTCATTTAAAGTGTAACACGGTTATTGATCCTATAGGTTTGATTCAAAATGCAATGGTGTCTTCCTTAGAGAGTTGCTTAAATCCTTACATGACGTCTGTGAATGTATAAATAGTGTCTTACAAATGTATCCATACACCTTGATTTTAATCACATTCTGACATGTTATAACCACAATTTTTGGGGGGTTATATGTGATACAATTGCAGATTTTAAATGATTTCCCTTTCTCCCTTTGAGGTTTATGTATATTGGCATTCGCTCCCTCACTGTATTTAATAGTTGACTAATTATCAACAAGTCTGTGTAATTTCACCTCAGCTCAAACACATATTCTGTGAAGGCCTCAAAGGTTTGTTGGTCTTTATCATGTCCTCCTCATGACCAAGGGACATGCAAGAAAAGTCAGGGATGAAGTGTTGGAGAAGTTTACAAGCATCCCACATGCAGACGGGATGTTTTAAATGTCACCCAATTGCTAACGTTTATCCGTGACTTATGCAATGCACCAGTTTGATGCTATAAAGCCAACCGGAAATTGCCTGCACTGTAAACAACCATTCTCCACTGTTTGAGAGAAGTGCTGAGCTGAATGAGGTGGCTGTTATTAATTCAAAATTTGGAGGCGTAGCAACAAAAACTGTTACCAAATTAAGTCGACAATGTATGCAAGTGTTAAAAGTTCAACTCCAGAATCGTAATCTGCCATCTTTACCAAAATGAATGACAGTGATGAGGGCAATCTCCGATTCTCAGTGCAGTCTAAAATAGGGCAGGTTTCACAGGTCAATAGATTTGTTGTAAGAGAAATAGCGTGTCAGAGTATGGCAACATGGGATTTTAATTTTAGCGCAAACAAATATGTTGTGCGAGAAAGCAGATGAGAAATAGATCCACGGTGTGGTGTATGTCAAGCAGACATGAAGACAAGCATACACACCTTGCCCAGGTCCCAGAAGCTAATTAAAGGGAAGGTAGGCGAGCAGAGATGTGATAACTCTGTGAATCATGTAGAATAGTTGTAATGGGTGACCTTTTTTTCTCTACCCTTGCAGCAAACAGAAATCTCATTTGAGAGTGAGCCATTCCAATTTGCTGAGGCGAGGCAGGTGTCAAAGTCTCAAGCAGGCAGAAAAAACATCCCTTGGTGCCTTCTCTTTTGTTTGAGATCATGTGATGCCCTGTGTGAAAATGCAAAGAGCTGCAAAGTCGACTGAAACGGGGATTCGGATTTCATCTAAAAGTGCTTCTCTCATTCTTCTTTTCCTCTTCTGGACTTTGACTTAATCTGAAGAAACAAAGAGTGTTTTCTATTCCCATGTTTTGTGTATAGAAAGGATTATGTTAGTGATCAGAGCAAACATAAGAATTATAAACACAGTCGATCTTCATTAGGCTGTGGGCCAGATATTACTGGGCTCGACAGACTGGAATGTTTGGTCGTCCATTTAGCCAAGGGCAGAAGCAGAAAGGCTGCTGTGCGGGGCTCTAGCTCCCTTTGATCCTCTGCAAATGTGTGTGTGCGTGCGTGCACGTGTGTGAGTGCAATGCAATTTCACAACCCAAGTACACCAGCTGGTCCACGTTAAAGTTCCAAGGTAACCATGGCGCCCTGCGGGTGGTGGGGTGTGGGTGGATCTGTTTGTCTGCGTGTGTGTGCGTGTCTGCATGTGTGTGTGTGTGTGTGGGGCGGGGGGGATAACATGTGGTATACGTTTGGTTGCGCTCCTCCAGCCTCCTACCCCTTTGGCTTTGACTTTTAAGGAGTTTCGACACTGAGCTTTTGCCTCTATCAGGTAAACAGGATATGGGTCACTGATAAAACAGTATATACACATTCGCAGTACACCACTACAGGAGGATGTATCTGTATCCTCCCAACCACCGAGGACTTGAGGTTGGATCACCTAAAATAGTTTTTTGGGTTTTTTTTTTCCATTGAGATTTTCACTATCACATGGCGTAAACACTTTTTGAGAAACTCCGCCAAGAGGAACGTCAGTCTGAAATGTAAGCACACAGGAAACAGTAGGAGTCAACTAATGTTTACTGTGTTGCTTAGATAATCTTCAGTAAAAATTGAAAAACTGAAAACATATGAGCCCTTCTGTCAATTTATGACTCAAACGACACACTTTAAAACAGATGACCATGCCATAAGACGAATATTAAGGTCAAGTAATGGGACCAATTGATGAAGTATTTTTTTTTTCCCCTTTTATGTATCCCTTTGTACTCGCTGCGTTTTGAAAACAGATGTAGTCATATGTAAACGAACATATTTAAACTTTTCTTTTTTTTTTCAGTCTGAAGATTTCATCCATAAAACAATAGCAAAGATGTTTAAACATTTCATCCACTGTTTCGTTTCATAAATATTTATCCGAGCAGTAACTCGGACTCATTTGAGTGAGTAATTTGAGGGTAACCACCACTGGCAAGTTAGAAAGTTCTACCCAAAAGAGACACATTTGTTTTCACATTTGAGCTGCCCTAACAACCCTATAGAAACAGGTGGCTTTGAAAATTTATGGACAGTGACACTGGAAGTAACTGGCTGAACAGCACTTTTTTTCGCGGATGTGAGAAATGACTGTGTGAAGCAAAGTTTCTCTTGATTCTTTATTTCATTGACAGGTTTTCTAGCCCATGTGGCTTTTGTAATACATGTAAAGTGTGTGTATGCTGCGATATATTTACGTATATGTCAAGCAGACATGAAGACCAGCATACACAGCCTGTTCAGTTCTCAGAAGCTAATTGAAAGGAATGTAGGTTAGCAGACATGTGATAACTCTGTGAATCATGCAGAGTTGTAATGGGTGAACAATTTCAAATGCATTTAAATATTTTATCCACTCTTGCATTTGATAAATATTTATCTCAGTAATAACTCAGAATTCATTTAAGTGAGTAATTCTAGAGTAACCACCACTGGCATGCAAGCAAGCACTAGCCAAATAACTAGTTTTCTAGCTCATGTTACATATTAGGGTCACTTTTATGTTGAAAGATGATACAAACTGAATATTTTGCCGACTTTAGACAACTCTCTTGGTATCTTTCTGTAGTAAAAATAAACACTCCAGATTAGTATGGCCTGGAGGCTAAAGCTAAGGGCTAGTCCTAGAGCAGCCAAGAGGACCTGCAGCACCTTAAAGAAATTCTAATTTCTCCAAACTATTTTTTGTGAATGCTAAGAACCTTTTAACCCCCATTGCATTTAACAGAAAAAAGTTTTTCTATATTTTCACCATTAATGTACATAGGATTTTTTTTTGCTCTTTCTTCCTGAATAAGATACAAAGAAAACAACATGTAATCATTTCCACTCATACACCTGACGTAAAAACAAAGCAACATGAAAACAAAAACAAAAAATATTAATGTGATAAGCAGCTCCATATTTCAGACACCTGGTGATTCAAACATTGAGTCGACGTCTTTGCTTCAGTGATTCCGAGCATAAAGCAAATCAACGCGTGGATGTGCTGTAACGCTGAAGTTATCTTTGGACCTAAACAGGAACGATCAAGAGTCAGCACGCAGCTTCATTTATTTCAACTAGAAACTAGCGATCAGGCCCAAAATCTGGATGTTGTGATGGACTTGGACTCTTCGGAGACACCAAGACAATTACAAAGATGGCCTTCTGACACTCGAAGAACATTTCTAGGATTAAAGGACTAATGGTCCCGACAAGATCTTGACAAACTCTTGCTCAACTGCTCTCACTCTCATCCGGATTTGACAACCATCACATTCTTATTCCATAAGGTTTATTATGATGGATGCCCATCATCTGCAGCAATAAAAAAAAAAGGTGTAGGAGGGTGCTTATGGCAAATTTTTAAATGTCTTTGTTGAACAACAAGAGACAATACAGTAAGGCCAGTACCATTGTGCTGGTGACTGCCAAACTCAGACTTATCCGTTGCATTACCAGAGAGAGACACAATACCTCAACTCCACAGAACATGTTTCAGCTGCTTTAGACCAGTAGCGGCATGGTTTCAACTAGTAAATCTGAAGCTATGCATTTCACTTGGCGACATAAGGCTTATAAGCACTTGATAAATCTTGGGAACCCGTCGAAGCTCTCCACAAACAGCTAATCTGATACCACACGAAGTCTGGAGGTCTGTAGCCATCAGCGCTGAAGAAACTAGCCAATCTTGGCAGACTATGTGCCTCAGCATCTGCTGATCCGACGCTGTGATTTTATGTTGCCTACGACTTCGTGGCCGAATTGCTATCATTTGCAATGATTTCTACTTTGATTTAACATCTATCTGCGAGCCATTTAGTAGAAAAAAATATATATAGTCAGACCAGACTAAGAAGTGTGTCTAGCTCAAGTCAGTCACTGTCTACTTATTGCATTTTAATTGAACTTTCTATTAAAAACTATGCCTGTCTGTGATGTTCAGAAAAAAAAAAAGATGATTACAGAGTGATGACCTTTTTCATGTTTGCTAAACTTTATTTTCCCTCATGGAAAGTTAGGTGTGCTTCTTTGGCATATATTGCTTGTTTATGTGATTTTGGTGTTGGTTCAAACCTCGAAAAAAGCAATTCTGTCTAATTAACCCCAAAAATACAGAGAATTTCAGTTTCCGGAGCTAAACTCGTCCTTTCAGGTTGTTTCCTAAGGTGTATCGCTTCAGCTAATAAACTAGCCTTTGTGGTGTACCCGACGGAAACCAGTTTCAAAGCTCAGTGTGCACCAAAAGGAAAATGCCCTTCAATACTCTGCATTTGTTGTGAGTTCCTGCTTCTTTTAGTAAACAGCCAAAAGCCTCTGTGTCTTCAGTGGCCAAGAGCTTCTCTTTGCAATGATGAAAGAGCTTTTTGGAGTTTCTCCCCCTTTCATTTTAATTGGATATTTCTCACTTTTTAAAAAATTGTTTTATTAATGCTGTGGAGAACGTACACAACCCTGTTAATCAGAGGTCCTTTGGCACATTTAAGGTTAGCATATATGTTCCCATCGTCGGCTAAAACACAGAATAAACTACGTTTCTTTCGACTTCTCTCACAGAGAAGCATACAAATATTTAATCACATTTTGAAATTAAAAAAAAAGAAAAAAAAAGAAAAAATATTCCGCTATCAAGCTGTCGTCTGTAGAGACAAAAAAGTTAATGAAAATATAGTGCTACATATTGATAATGATATTCTGGATCTTTCTTCCTATTCTCACCTAATCAGTGGTAGAATACAGTGCAGTCTCCCCTCTCTCCTGCCATGACAGCCACAATTCATCACAACCTTAATTTAGTCTGTTACTGGGGTGTCGATAGGACGAATGCTGCCTGGCGACCCTCACAGAGACACACCACTCCGTGCATGCACACACAAATAAATGCAAGGAGTTGTATGTTTACATACATACATAGCAGGTGTATTCTTATGATCTTTCCTCCAGATATGTCTGTCTCTTGCATATCATCTTTGTTATCAGCATATACTGAAAAAAAAACAGTATCAAACATATTCACTTTACATTTCCTCCCTTCAACTGGGAGTGCTGTCTTTTGTGCGCTTGGCTGTGGCCCCTACCTCTAGGCCCTTCTCCCTAAATGTATCATCAGTCATTTAAAGCAATTAAGCACTTCTCAATGAGAATAGCTCGCTCTTCCTTGAGCAAGACGAAGAGGAGCAATTCACAAAGCCATTTTCTACCAAATCCTATTAAAGGTGTGGAAGGGAGGGGGAAAAAACGAGGTTGAAGACTTAAAATGGAGGGCTTTCATTTAAGGACTAGGAGGTATTACAGGCCAGATTACTCTTGGCTTATGTTCCTAGTCTGGGAAATTACATTCCCACTTTTTTGGGGAGTGCCAAGGCTTTGGAGTGGAAGATGAGAATCACCTTAAATCTCTCTTGTTTTTCACTTCTCCACTTCAATAGGTTGGACTTGTATTTGTTGTCGTGTTTTGCTCGAAAGATTTCTGTTTCCCACTTTTATTGGCACCGATTGAGCTTTTGGATATCTCCCGGTCTGTGTTTTTAAGGGAAAGGTTTTATTTCAATTTTATCCGGTTCTTTCAAGGGAAATTACTTTTTCCAACTCTCAGATCCTTGTCTTAATTATTAATGGCAAGGAAAGACCTAAGCAAGAAATTTGTGGGATGAAAGCGTCGGGATTCGATCTAGCAGGTTTAAAATCCCATTCTGTATAAAATATTCTACATTAGATTTGTTTTGAAAGTTGACATTCCTTTTTACTTTTTTCCGTCTTTGATGCTTCCATGTTGACTGTCGTATTAAAACAAATATTTTTCTTTAACTACATTTAGTTAGAAAAATGAAATAAGTAAGATTTTATATAAAACTGTTCAGTGGGTATTGCAAATAATTTTTTCTAACATAAAAATGTTGAACATGGCACTAAATGTAGTTGTATAAGCTTTTTAGTCCATTTCATTTAGAGATTTTCTTTTCACTCCTATTCTCATACTGATTTGTGCTTGAAATGTCAGACTTAGCTCTACCTTCATAAAACGGTTGCACAGCATATTTACATGTAGTTTTGGCACCAATATAAGTTTGAATCCGAAATGAGTTTTATACCAGATATCCACTGACATAGCACACCTACGTCCACTCGTTTTTATTAGATACATGTTCAAAAGAATTTGGTGTCAGAGATACACTTAGAAATCAAATGTTCGGATTGATTTATTAAGTAAAACATCAGAACATTTCTTTTTTTCTTTTTTAAAATCAGGGAATAATAAATATGATGAAGTAAATGCTACCAAATGGCTGAACATTGCTGTATGCTGCAGCTACAGAATAAAGACTCAATGTTTGTTACTTTGACTATCAGTAAAGTGCTGAAGCTGAATTAAGAGGTAGAAACAGATCTAACAAGATATGTAAATGATTCCCGGATTTTCTATAAAGTGTCGGAACATGTCTATTGTTCAATCAGGTTGCGAGAGGTTGAGAGAGAGCAAGACTTCAGCAGGTAAAATGAAACGCTCAACATAATAGAGAATAGCATAGGTGCCAAGTTTCATCCTTCTAAATGTTAAACTTCTGTTAGTCATGAGCTATGATGGATTTGTTTGCAGCCGTTGGATATCTTCCAGATAAGGTAAAGATGTATGTTGTATAAGGAATAAGCACATAAACTGCTGTTTATGTAACACCTCTTGTGCTAAAAATAAAACTTTCTAATACAAAGAGTGTTTAAATCTTCATTCGTGAAACCATTGTTTTTGTTTGAGAATAATGAAGCCAAGTTTGGCAAACGCTACTCTCTCTAAAAAAAATCATTAAGAGAAAACATATCTTATAAAGTCATCAGAAACTGCGCTGAACAGAAACTGCGTAGCAGCGACTTCAGTGTTTGCTTCTATAACCAAATGCAGATTCAATGTTTCACTTGTCTCCAAGACAGCCTGTCTGCACCTAGACAAAGTAGGAGAAATTCTTCAAAACAGTGAAAAAGTATGCATGAAGGAATACAGGTCACAGTATGTGGGAAACCACTGACGTATATGAATACAGGCATATGTATGTGCAAACTCGATGCACTACGTGCGGGGCCTTTTTCCTGCCAAACTGTAAAACAGGTTCAGGGTTTATTTTGGTAGTGTGAAAGCAAAGGCTCAGGACTGCTGAAACAGACATCTGCAAAGAATAGACCTACTCATTTGGCGTTAATCAAAACAGCCTGACTTTATTCATGTAGCTGCAGTGATCTGCAAGCCTCTGGCAAGAGCAGGGAAAAAGAAAACACAGATGTGTGCATGTTTCACAGAGACGCATACACATACAGACATTTGAATAAAAGGTCAAATAGCTTTATCAATAACTGTGGAAAATGTGTTTTGTGAGGAGAAGGAGCAACTGAACTGACAGTGGCCACCGCCCTGATGAATAACCGCCAGGAGAATCAATAGGAAAGAGGAGTTGAGGTGGAGTGCGGGAACATTTTGTCATCCAACGGTACACTCCAATATCTCAGCTCATCCATCAAAGATTGCAATGGCACTTCGTCCTCTGCTTTAATTGAAAGCACACTGAAACAAGTTATTTACATGACTAGATGGATTTAAATGGGTTCACGTCAACTGGCAGGTTTGTTGCTGTACGCTTGCTAAATGTTTGTTTCATGAGCTGACATGTCACTGTCTGTGAGCATGGCTGGCCGTCAGCTGACAATGGAAATGTAGGGAAATAGTCTCAGTCTTTTTTTTATTTTTTTATGTTTCTTTTGTTTTCTGATTTTTGCTTTTTCTTGAGTGGACATGCATTTTTCTGTATAATCAAGTATCAAAGATCTTCCTTTAAAAAAATCAGGAAATAATCCATCTATTTAATTCAATCTGAGTACCTCGTTTTTATTTTAAAAAAAAAAAAAAATGTTGAATTAAATTTATTTTTGTTCTCCCAGACTTTATGGTCTAAAGGGTACAGTATGAATGGTTTAACTTTTCACAGCATTTCGCTTCAGATCTATATTTTTTTCATCATGTTACGGAAGCGTGCCTGCAACACACAAACGCCTTTTTATTAGGCTAATTATCAGATCACGGTTGTGCGCAATTAATTTTAAGGTTGCCACATTGATGCCAAAGGACTGTTAAAAAAAAAAAAAAAAAAAAAAAACGAGTGAAGATCAGAAGTACTCTCTCTAGACTGTTTGCTCACAGTAGTAGCACAATCAATAACAACACAGCTGATTTCCTCTCCTTTGGGTCAATTCTATAAAGTGGGTATCAGAAGTTTTTGTTGGTAGCCTCAAGTGAAAAATAAAAACCTCCACTTACAATTACTGTTAACACATCTCAGTCTTAACAGTTCCAACCTTCTTTCATCTGTATCAAAGTACCAACTGAATCGCCAAAATATGAGCGCTGTGCCTGCTGCATTCTGCTCGACTAACTGGTTGATTTAAAAAATAAATAAATAAAGCAACACGTCTCAGTCTGTCTGCGCAAGGCCTGACAATGAACATTCCTTAAAGTTAGTTTATAAATTAGAATTAATCTAACAGATACACGTTGCATATTTTCAGTGAGATGATACAATAATGACTTCCCTCAAGAACGCCAGGAACGTGCCGACAAGACAGAAATGGAGATGAAAGAAAATTTCTGAGAAAATGGTGATTTTCATTTTTTGGGGGAAAATAAGAAAGTTATGGAAAAGAAGAAGAAGAAGAAGAAGAAGAAGAAGAAGAAGAAGAAGAAGAAGAAGAAGAAGAAGAAGAAGACATGATTAAATAGAAATGTCAAATTTTAAAACAGTAAACTTTATGTTTGAATAGTCATTTACAGAGTATCTTAACATTTTTTTAGAAGAACAGCTTGACTTGCACTGTATTTAAATCACACAAAATTGGGCGACATTTATTTAATCGGTTCAAATGCAGTTTATTTAGCTGAGTCAAAGTAAAGCAGGCTAAATACATTTCACTAGCAAAGCCTGTAAAGCCCTTAAGCTGTTGTATTTTCATATACCAAATTAAGAATGGTAATAACCTTGCTAAAATATATAGTATATAAATTCCAAATGTTGCTTCTTCAGATTGTAAAGTAGTCAAGTAAGCAGACATATTTTCAATAGGCTGTCGCAACCATTCCCACATTTTTTTTTTTTAAATGTGGGAGTTTCTAGTTTAGTGAGTGATGTAGGGCTCTGTATCGTGTTTGCCCCGGACGACCCGGTGTGAACTCCAGATGCTACTGTGTGTCACCATGTCACAATCAGAGCCAACAAGGCCAGGGGGAGGAGAGTCTGTCTGCCTGGAAGCCGGCATACATCTGTCGAGCATATTCACATGTGTAGCAGACATACCGAGAGAGTCCTCAGACCACACTGACGCTGCTCTGCAGAGGGTCCAGTTCCTTAGAGACCAAACATCTTGGAACCAAAACAAAGGAGAGAATTCCAGCAGACCCAGCCTGCCGTTTGCCGTCGCTCCTTCACTCCACGAGAAACGCATTCCCCTATCGACATCTACCCCACACATCTGAGGTGAACAGAACTGGTCAAGTAAGAGTGCAAAAGAATGAAAAAATAAAAAATAGGATTTCTGAAGTCAGTGTAGGCAAAAGTGGTAATTTCTTGGAGTTAATAAAATTGCTTTAATAGGACCGACTCTACAAATGCTCCATGGTCACATTAGAGAACAAAAAAAAAAAAAAAAAAAAAATCCATGCTATATGCAAAGATGGTTGATCCATCTAGGCAGTAAAAAAAAAAAAAGAAAAGAAAGAAAAGAAAAGAAAAATCACGCTTTGACATTGCTTTCTTCCCTTCTGGTTCCTCCAAGACAATTAAATGAAGAATGAGTTGGAATATTTCACAGTTTTGGCTCTTTAAACTTTGCATTTATGAATAAAACAGATGTTTCTGGCAAACGGTTAAGGGTGAAATTTACATCCAGCTCATTCCAAAAAGGCTCTAAATACTCTTTCCGGTTATTTTGTGTGTCCATGCTGGATTTCCGACGGAGCAATGTGCTGGGAAACCATAACACTGTAGAGCAGCCAAGTTCAACAGGGAGTTCAAGTCTAAATCGATGCATATTTCCTTTTTAGAGGCAATAAGGGCAGTCAAATGCACAGTCCTGTTTTTACGCAACAACTTTAATTCGAGGAGCTGATTCTATTGAGCGAGTAGAAATTTCAGACTTGCTTTTGTTTTCCCACAAATTCATATGGTTGAATTTTCCCTGCCTGCTTAGATTCACTGTGTAACTTATCAACGGCGCATGGCTCTCAGCCACTGTTTGTCTACGGCTGCTGCTCTCTGAGGCCTTTGCAGGCTACATGAGGAAACCCCGGCCAGCTATTCTAAACAGGCTTTTGCTAAAGTGTCCAGATTTATTTACTGTACGGTTGGAACTCTGAAACAGCCTTGGCACACTGCGCCTTGGTGCATGTGATGATGCTGAAGAGGTCCCGTCATTTCAGCAGCACATCTGATATTATGTTGACATATACGTGCTATTCTGGCCAATCCCTGCATCACCACAGCCAGAATGCATTGTTCTGCTTTTAGATGACTCAAGGGCTTGTGTTATATTTGAACATTGTGTCTGACCAACAATTAAGCACGTGACAACTGTTGCTCACATGCAGTCATCTCTAAAAATGACTTAATGGAAGGAATCAAATTCTGCGATTCTTGAGCAAAAGGTCTGCCAGTGTAAATAATTTCTTGAGAAATTAAAAATAAAATAGAAAACTTTCCGTTTCAGTTAAGAGCGTCGAGTGCTGAAGAATGGGAATTGATGCTTTGAAGGTTATTTGCCCATATCATTGAGTTTGAGAGGTAAATGAGCCTTGGCAATTATTTTTCATAAAAGCAATAAAGACCTGTAATTATAAAAATGCCAATAAGAATTCATCTTTCAAAAATCTATAATGCTATTAAGTTTGTAATTAAAAAGATCAGCAGCTAAGTCTGAGAAAATTGCATTTTCTTGTGCAAGCAGCTATGAAATCTCATCTTGTGTTTGTTTTTGCAAATTCCTCAAGAAAAAAAAAAACAAAAACATTAACTGTGAAATATTAATCCTATCTGCGTATTGATAGAAATATCCTATTAAAAGGCAAAGGCCTCTGCTTCAAACATATATGCTTCATTAGCTTCACATTGGCTGCAGATCCAAAGGGTCATTAAGCCTCCATCTTGATAATTACACACACAAACACAGATACATCTACCCACATGTACTGAACTCATAAAACTGCTATTCGCATCTCGCCAGGTGCTAAAAACATGCATTTAAAAAAAAACACACACACAAAAAAAACCTTCAAATAAACTAAAGCTTTTGACACCGTAAAACACAATAGACACGAATAAAGAATCATATGGATGATATTAGAACTGACGGTTTTTAAATTATCTTAATAATTTCAATTTTCATCGAATAATGGAATAGTTTTTTACTCAGCACAAAGTTGATTCATTTCTAAAGTGTCTTTCAGAACTATTCTTACCCCCCTTTAATCAAAAATGTCTTTTACGTCACAATCACAAACCAGTGTGTTTTAATTGAATTTTTTTTTTGCGATACACCAAAACAAAGCGGTGCAATGAAGTGGAAGGAAACTGATAACTGGTTTTCCAAATTATCCCGATAAAAATATGAAAATTATAGCATATATATGTATTCAGTCCCTGTAGGTCAATAATTGACAGAACATTTTGAAGCAGTTACATGTACCGGTCACTTTTTTTTTTTTTCTTTTTTTTGTCAAGTTGCACATCATACCTAAGCATATTTGAACAGCCAGGTACAACTCCTTCCACATATCCTGAATTATATTTCGGCTCGGACTTGTAAGCATGCTTTGACCTAAAAACTCCACTGTTGCTCAGGCTGTATTTTTAGGCCTGTCCTGCTGCTGGTAGTTGAACTTTAGCGCCCACCTTCACATTAAATCTGACCACATCATAATGATGCCACCACCATGTTCCACTGCAGGGATGGTTTAAATGGATGTAATAAATGGCTAACAACTTGTAACGTGATGAAATGTAAAGAAGTTCAAGATGTACTTTTGCTGGTTTCTGCAAGAACCTAATGATACAAATACCATATATAGATTTTTATTTATTTATTTTTTTTTGCATGTGCGTGTAAGAAAAATCTTTCTAAAGTATGTCATGATTAATCGGTATTACTGGACTTACAAGAAATCCTACAAGGCAGCCGGTCTAAATTATAAATGTTTCTTCAGGATTCTGAACAATGTCTACCCCTCATCTTAGACGGCTACACGGTTTCTTGTTTGCAGAGTTGTGTGTTTTGTGTATACACATCTTCCTCTCTTCCTAATGTTTTTATCTTGTGTGTGTTCACAGTGGACATTAGGCAATCTCTCAAACCAGTAATGGGCTTTGATTCCCTAGGGTTGCAGAGAGATGGCCACTTCTTACATTAGCCAGTCAGGTATGACAGCACCACGACTTGCCTTCCCCTCGGCCAGCCTGGATAAATAATAAATGAAAGTGGTATTTCAGTCCTCCAAATCATCCGCAGGGTCAAGATTCCCTTCTCGCAGTGAACTTTGTAAGATGCGCCGAAGCGCAGCGAGATGCTAAAGGTTAGCGTCTTGGACAAGACAATCGTGCATTCGGCCTGCAAGCACAAGTAGTTTATAAACATCCACCACAATATCCAGCCCGCACACCCCCTTAGTTGTCAGCGAGGAGCTTTCCTCCCCCAGTCTCCTCCTACCATCCCTCTGTGTGGGAGAACGGGGAGACGCGCGGGGAGGAAAAGTTAGCATTCTCACAGAGCATACATCTGCTGCTAAGATGGCATTTTGTATTGATTTTTCCTGAAGCCTGTAATTTTGAAAGCTTGTAACAGAAGATGAAGTAAATATTGTTTTATTTGCTCAAATGGTTTCAGATTGGATTGAGATGAAAATGGCGGAGACAGGCAAATCTCGATGAGAAAGCAGCAATTTCACTTAATTGTCTTCAGCACTAGTGGCAGAATATATTAGTGCTGTGCTAAAAGTGTCAGCTCGGAGACCTAGAAACGGACAAGAGTGCGGAGGCACTTATTCATCAAGTCATTGACACGTTTTACTTGCCGCTGACAGCTTTCCGAGTGACATGTTTGCATTTAACCTTTTGTTAAAAGCTCGTCTAGTGCAGTTTAAGGTATCAGTCTCTACAAGCAAATTACAACCCCGACACTCTCAGACACAGTGTGAATTTGCGTCTGAATTGCACTCCTAAGTTGTTCTTTCTTTTTTTTTTTTTACATCAGACATACATACGAGTATTGCAGTTGATTTCCCTGTTGGACTTAAACAACAAATTATTATTTGATTTAAGTGTTTCACTGTCCTTCGACAGGAAACTGTCCCTCCAAGCAGCTTTGCTTTGACGGATCTCCCCGTGTGCCAGCAAGTTGTATCGCTGAGTTAATGATCACTGTTTGTAACCCATCTCAGACACCCATTCCTGCTCATTTTTTTTATTTACCCTGGAGGGTGAAGTTAACCTTCTTCAGCTCCCTGTGGCCAAAGGAGAATTGCAGAGATTAGCGTATTGGTCATGGTGAAGTGACTGCACATATAGCACATGACAAGACCCAAATTCATGGAGCAAGATGATAATTTTCTACAAGGCGGTAAGAGTTTCTTTTTTTTTTCTATCAGTATGAGAGTGTTCTAAAGAAATTATCTAGAAAATGTACTATGTTTGAACAGCAGTTCAGTCCATTACGAATGCCCTCTTAACAAAGACCTCGGCGATGGACCCCTTTCTAACCCAGTCCTGGACTGCGTGAAAGACAATTGATAAATGGGTGGATAAAAATCTGATAAAGTTAGGGACATATATTTTCAAACAAAAACCTGGATTATCTAGTAAATCCTTAATTTGCCGCATTCAAAACCTACATATCAATCAAAAAATGATGAAGTATAAGGGTCAACAGATTAAAAAAATAATAATTCTTATGTGCCCACAGATGATTACATTTTCACAAACATTCTCTGATATTCTCTGATAAAGTCATACATTTGAATAAAAAGAAATTAGAAGTCTATTCAAATTTTAAAGTGTGGAACAAAACAAGGCCAGAATTTTTCTGGGATTGACTTGGTAAGTTTCTGAGATGAGCGTCTAGATATTATCTGACGTCAACTGGTACATCAAGGCTATTTCCTGTAAGTCTTTTATTTGTAAATATGTGAAATTAATCTGGGAATGTCAGGGTTTTCAGGCGGAATTGCACTCCTCTGTATCCACATGACTCTTTTTGTTTGTTTGTTTTATGATGGGTCTAATAGTTAATTGTTAGGAAAAACAACAGAAGGAAAGCCAGGAATTAAACCGAGGACATCTATGCTACGGACAGGAATCTCATAACTCATTGGGCAACTTGTTGCTCCATGTGTTTCTTTTTTTTTTTATCATACTTTTTAAAAGACGAAGTAAAAAAATATAATAATAATAGTCAAAAATCCAACCTGGAACAGGTCAGCCCTGGAACAGAACTCAAAATTTGTAGTGGGCAGTAAAACCCTGATTAGTCCATTCTTTTTAAACACATTTGCACAATAAAACAAAAAGATGGTTGTTTTTATTCCACCAGTTGGCGTATTTTAAAACAATGGCACTCATACGTTCAAGAGTTTTCTTTTTCTGTCCGTCCTCCTCCATCCATCCTTGCGTTCATCAATCCATCAATCAAGAAGACCACTCAAGCCAGAAACTCATCAGAACAATGCAATCAGCTTTGTGCATCAGCCCTGTTTTCATTAAAGGTCACATAAAAACCAGCGCTCAAGGTGCATGCACGTGTTTGTGTGTGTGTGTGCGCGCGTGGATGCGTGTGTGCGTGCCGCTCATTAGCTTGGGTCAGCTAATTATTTATACCAGACTAATGAAGGTCACAGTGCTCGTCTTGTCTCTGAGCTGACGGTTTGCACTTGATTGAGATTGGTACTCCTCTTCAACCTTTTTGTCATTTGTCATCTTCTTGATTATGGAGCCTCATGGAATTAACTGTACCGTTTTCATTTAGCTGTCATAGACTAACAGGCAGACATTATTTCACATTGTTTGTTCCACTGCATTCAGCACTAGAAGAGTCATCATATCAAATGAGGAAACGCAAAAACACGGAGCAGAGAGGATTTGTTTTAGTTTAAAAGGAAAGTTCCTCCAATAATCCCAACATTTGAGTTCTTTTATGGATTTTCAGTGTTGCATTTCCTGGTAGGCAGATTTTCTTGTCACTCATCAAATGAAGTACACCGCCGTCATTTAGTGGACAGATCTAAATTGCATAGACTGCAATTATCTACAAAGAAAAGGAACTCTGATGATAAAGGTATTGCTCACATATAGATGACTATATCACAGTTGAACATTTGTTCGGGGAATGGTGCAATTATCATGATGGATGGGTCAAACTAAATTAGGTAGATTTGATAATTACTATCAAATTGCACATCCACTTACCTGGATGCTTAATGAACTGAAAGCGACATTGTCTATTATTCTTGTATCATGCATGATTAGCATTTTGTATGAACGTGTCAGTGCTATCTCAGCTGTCACTCATTTAAAGTGAGAACTTGATTGCGGAACGTGTCAGCGGTCTGCGGGTTACTGTGACAGAAACGGAGGATCTTCATAAATTTTCGACAAAGTTTGTTATACTGTTATACCAAAAAAAAACCCGTCTGATTATGAAAGCAGTCATTGTAATTTATTCTTAAAACATGACACGTTAGTTTTCACTACCTTGCTGATGATTTTTTTTTTTAAAACATGTTAACTCTACATTTTATTGTAATTTTTTTTAAACAAAAGAAAATCCACATATCCTCTGGGATGTCGTGCGCCGACACATATGGGATCAATAGTGGTCGGTTGCCATGGCCAAAAATGCCAAAAATGGCCCTAGTCCAGTCATGATTGTAATTAATTTAAATCACTACTTTATTTGTTTTCTTCCTGTGGTTAAGTATCTATACCAGTTTGTTTGACCTAAATGTAGATTTTAGTTTCATTTTACCTGCATAATGATGAATTATCTTAGTTTTAACAGTCTTCACAGGCTATTAAGATTGGTGCTTCTTAAATTCCTTAGGCTTTCAAAGGTATGTCATCTTTGTTTATACATTTATATGTTTTTACATTTCCAATGTCTATCCCTATTTAGCCACATTAAAATTTTTTATATATATCTTTATCATTCTAATTTTGGATATTATAATTTAACAGTGTTGCATTAGTGGGGGGAAAAAAAGTGACCACATTTTCTAGTCTGTCTGACCGTTAGACTAAGCACTGAGATAACATTTTTAAATTATTGAGGTAGTTTGACAACGATAGAATAAAACTATAATAAAAAAAGAATTGCTGCCCCAGGAAAAAAATAAAATAAAATAAAATCTTCTCTTCATCTGTCCTGGTCCCTCTCTACCTCTGCAAGCCCCAGTTTCTAGACCCCAGCATCTCTAACAAGCAGCGGATACAGCGCTGGATTACTGTAGGCGTTAAATCAATAGCTGCTGGTCTCCCAGGCACAGCTATAGATTATGAATCAGTGTTGGTGAGCAGAACACCATGGTGGCAAAAGGAAGTAAGGAGACAGAGAGGTAGGGAGGTGAATAACACGGAGGGAAAAAAGAATTCGGCATTTTACCGAATTCTGGTGTTTGAATTGCGAATCAATACATTTAAATGCATTTGTTGACTTTTAAGCAAACAAATAATGGGGAATAAGAAATTTAGACGCACCTCAAATCTTTGTTGTATATTTTTGGACATACTGTGAAATTTATAATCCTTCAATCAGGAGCTAATTTGACAAAAACTAAATAAAATAACCTCCCATCATTAGTAAAGTTGTTATTTTGCTCTGAAATCCATCTACCATGACCAACAATGATTTGTAAGATCTGAGGCTTTACACACACAGCCCTGCCTATATCTATGTAACTGATCTATGGCCACAGAGCCCATTAACCTGGATCAACCTCTGGTAATCTCTGCAGTGAGCTCCAATGTTTCCAGCCTTCAGTTTAATTCCAGGCCCTCTGAGTCCTGTTTACAGATGGTATCTAAGTGGCTTGATTCAACTGCCAATGAATATTGGCATGTGTCTACACCCCATAGACCCTGCTATTAGGGGTGGAGACCATAGGGTTAGCCAAACACAAACTGAACATGACATCTCCCCCTCCCCTGCATGTCCAGCGCACACAGGGAAACACACCTGCACGTCCACATTTGTACAAAAAAGAAAAAAAAGGAAATTAAAGTCAGATTTTAAGATGAATCCAAGCAGAAAGTTAAAACACCAACGTGAAATGAAAACAAAAATAGCTGTGTATATAAGGAAACACACACAAACCCAACACACACGCGCACGCACACACACGTGCTGCAACCTTGCTATGGGGCAGGTTGTTGGACCCATACTGCCCCCTGGCTTACCTTGCCTCTTTCCGTTTGTCGAGAAGCACAGACGCCTGAGGAATAACTCATCTCCCACCACAGATTCAGGGTCAGATATCCCAGGACCATCTCCCTAACCTTAACCATAAAACGGAAAGGAAAATATCTGTGCAAAGATCAGTGGCTCGAGGGATGGAGATGATACTGAAGAGCTATTAGAAGTAACTAAGTTCTGGGTCGGGCTCCCCGTAGCCGAGGGGTGGTATAATGTGAACCAAGGCTCCTGTAGGGTAAAATCTCAGTTACGCCACGAAAGAGAAGAACTGTTGCAGCAGTTGCTTTTTGTACCAACGATGAAATAACTTGGTTCAAGAAAAAAAAAAAAAAAAAAACACTTACAAAAGCAAAATACATTTGTTCTATTGCAACAAAAGGAATGGAGAAACCCAACACTATTATTATGTAGGAGGAAAATTAAACTGTTTTGAAAAATTTTCACCAATGAAAATTTGCAGTTTGGCGAGCAAAAGTCACACCCATTTTGTAAAGAGTTAATTTACAAAATGGGTAAATTAACAGCTCTTTTCTTCCTCAAAGAGTTTCACAAAGACAAGAAGACAGCAAAGCACACCAAACAGATCGGAAGGAAAGCAGTCATGAGGACCGTGGGGACTCTGGAGAAGCTGCAGAGAGACACTGCTCTGGTGTGAGAGTCTCAACAGAACCACTGTTGGCTGTGAACTCCACAAAACTGACCTTTATAGAAGAGCAGATGGAAGAAAATCATTTTAGACCACCTAAACGGTCTAAAAAGGTTTCCAGAGAATATCATAAGAAACGCACCGTTTTCATGGTAGGACAGATGGGAATGAGCAAAAATTAAGTGTCAAGTTGTACAAAGCTGGTGGAGACATGAAAATACAGCTATGCAGTAAGAGTTCTTGAAAATATTCACTTAGCAAGCCAGAATGCATGTTCTCACTCTAAGTTTTAGATTTTTATTTGAACAATGACTCTGAAGACATATTTTTCTTCTTCAAAATTATGTACTGCGTGATGTAGGGCATCCATGAACATCCCCCCAAAAAACACACTGAAGTTTGAGATTGGAAAGTGACAAAAATGTGGGAAAACATAAATACAATGAACAATTACATTAATGTGATGCAATTCTAAAGCACAAACTGACTTTTAAGTCGTCTCTCTGTGGATAACTCCACGGTGGACATTGTGTTAACTGCAGCCACCAGCTGCGTCTGAATGACTGAGTTTTAGAGGTGGCTGTTGCTCCACTGCGGATCTGTCAAGGTCAGGAGAGAGACACACAGAACCACACTGTGCTCCCTGATAACCAGAAACATGTGAACACACATGCATACACCAAACACCAGAATGATTAATCTGTCAGTCACTGCTCCGATTTCCTGCAGTGAGCCCTCCGCTTTTCCCTGTGAGAATTGTGTGGAGAGAACCGAGAGCTCGCAGGATTGGCGTTGGACTGTGTCACATTTTGCCTACGTATTTTAGTCGCACAATCAGAGCCTATTCAAAACATTTCTCACGTGACTCCACTGAAATGCAGAACACGATTCTGAGGTAACATTTCTCCATTTACACCGCATCCAAAAAATACGCATCGATAAGCTACTTGCGGAACATTCTTTTAACTGCAAACCGGGCTTGAATCATAAAACAAGGTGGATTTTGTGGTTGAGGGATGGGAGGTGACTGGATTGCAGTTGTTGGGCTTTTTAAATGGAAATTGTCTTTTGCAGTGATGAAGACAGATGGTATAGGTAATGGGAGCATATCTGTCAAAGTAGCTTAAGTTTAAGACATATGTGACAAAGTAAAATAACATATAAGGCTAATGTTGAAGCCAAAACAAAACAAAACAAAACAAAAAAAATCCTAATGTAATGATGATTACTGTTACTTCTGTTGTATTAACTGACTTCAGAAAAAAATGGAGCTGAATTTTCTTTTCAGGATTATTTCTACTCATTAAAATATAAAAACATATATAGACATAAAACTGGTAGGTCAACTTTTTTCATCACGTTAAACTCTGCTTAGATTTTATTCCTAAAGCTTCTATCTGGTTTGGTGTAGGCGATGTTGGATAAGAAAAAATAAGTTTACGTGAAAATCGTGATTTCATTTAATGACGTTGTTCAATGTAAAACTAAATGATCACGTTTCCTTCTTTTTCCAATTTACCTTCTCTTAATAACTGAGACCACTAATATCCTATTCCAATTTAATGAACATGACAAAAGCATATGCACCTAATTAACTGGTGCATTTATGCATTTTCTTTTCTTTCTGTGTCATTAACTGTGCCTTGCAAATCATAATTGCACTTGATGAGAGTCATTTCATGCTATTAAAGACTGTTGATGTTGTTCCTTTTTTTAGTGGTCTTCACATTATTATTACGGCATATACATGCAGGTTTGTCCATAGTAAACCAGGAGCATTAACACACCTCAACTAAAACACTGGTACTTATGTAGTAATCTACTTTTACTGTGTGCACAGTCTTCCTTCTGTGCAGCCTAAATGGGTTTCTCCAAATTCACTGGTAAAAAGAAATCTGGGTCTAGCTGATCACCAATAACCTGCTACATTTTAGTTTATTTATATTGTACAGATTCACAGCTATTATGGCATTTAATAAGACAAACAGATAATTCATATACATGAGTATATATTGGTCAAGATTCAAATTCATTTACGTATAGTCTAATTTCAACATAGTAGAGTCAAATTCAGTTCATAACATGTACAGTGTTATCTATTTAAGGAAGTAACGGTGATTTCAGTGATTAACGACAGAATCTAAATCAGTGCTAAAACCTAACCAGCATAGTTTTACACTAAATAGAAATTATTTGAAAACACTTGCAAAAAATTAACACTTTACTTTGCTTTTGAAAAAAAGAAAAAAAAAAGGGGGCAGGGGGGAATGTATATGGGCGAGTCCAAATGTGAACTGCATTATTCAAGAGAAATCGAAAATCGTATGGCTTGTGATCCAAGGAGACTTTTGCTGTGTTTGTGAAAACATAAAAGGGTAGTACTTTTCATAGAACTAGTGCCACAATTTCATAACAATTTTTCTTGAACTCAACATCATGCATCATCTCGTCTCAGAATCTGGATTAACTGTCACACAGCCTAGTAAGCTAACTTAATGTCTTTTCTTTTTCTTTCCCTTTCCAAATTTACTTTTTCCATAATCACTAGAAGCCCCAAATCACGGTGGTTCTCAACTCCATACAGACTTTCAAATCACAGACGACCAGTGAGGAGTAAAAAGTTGGAATACGAGAAACAAAACGTTTTGTCTGCTGTGCTAAAAGATTTGGTCTCATCCCACGGGCTCCAATCCAAGTCAGTCACGTTGGGAAAATTGGATTCCTTGAATAAGGAAATCCCATGAGGGAGGTTAGGCTGTCTGTCTGGATCAGCTGAAGACATTTCTTCTCCCTTTCCTTTCCCCCCCCGTCTTTCATTCTCTGCACCGAGACATTGTGCGTGGAGAGATTCTGTTCACACTTTAGTGAACCAATAGGGCCATAATAAGTATTGATTAAGCTATTAGCCAACATTACCCAGGCACTGGCAGAGACTGTGTTTAGAATCGGCACCTCCGGAGTCTGTCACAATGTCTCACACACACACACATGCCGAAGGACATACACACACACACAAACACACACTCTGAGTTTGGTGAAGCTGATTGGGTGTCCTGTGAAGTTGGTTAGTTACTGAGGCGACTAAACTACTATTCTCTTATCTATTTCCCTCTGTCCCTGTGCACATCTTCTACCACTCTATCTCTGTAACTGAACTCCAATCAAGTAAGGCCACAGACCCAAATACACACCTTTTCAATGAGATGGGTGAGAGTACAACACACACACACACACACGCACACGCACACACACACACCCACGCACACCTGCAAAATCAGATAGAGAAGGGTTGATTACAAAGGACAAGGTCATAGTGAGGAGTGACACAGGTTGGGCCATGCTTTCCGAGTCAAATAGCGCACACACACGCACACACCTATTGGGGTTAGGACACACCAATACTGATGCATATATTTATCTTTTAAGGAAAAACAAAAAAAAACACCAACAGGAACACACAATGCAAAAGAGGTTTAAGAGGCTTTGAAGGCAGGCGACCATATTCTAGTCAAAATGCTAATAAGCGCATGTTTGTGTGATGGAAGGCGACCCCAGCCAGACACACTTATTTCATGTTTTAATCCCTGCACTGTCTTACACTTGACTTACTGAGGGGGAAAGAAAAGAAGAAGAAGAAGAAGAAAAAAAAAAACAAGACAGAGTGTAAGACAAGAATTCGAATTAGCTGCCACCAAAACTCAACACCACCATGTTTTGAATATATTTTGCCAGAATTTATCTGAGCGAGTGATTTCCAATACATTGTCAAGACAAATTACCTCCACTTAATAAGATCCCATGGTGGAAGCAGAGGACGGTCACTCAGTGAGGAGGGGAGATGAAGCGACAAGTATTAATTTGGGATTTTTCACAAACTGACACTCTAGTCTCCATCCTCAGGCCCCGGGGCTGTGTCACTTCTCACCCGTGCTTCACACAAGCCTCTCAGTCTCTCGCTGTTGCTCTTCATCCCCGGGTTTCTCCCTCCTCCTTTCCCTGATCATGGAAGAAATTCTGTGGCGTAGCAATTACCTAAGTCTTTTATCAGTCATTTCAAAGGAGGAAAATTAGAGCAATTGTGTCAGGATGGTCATATGGGCAGAAATTGCACACTTATTGGGTGCACTTACGCCTGTGACTCTGCTCGCTCACTGATGGGGCCCATTGTTAGGGAACGGTGCCTTCGGAGCAGTTGATTGGGCCTGAGAGCAGATGCATGCCCCCCAACCCATGCCCTCAACACCCTTCTTACCCCAAGAAAATTCTTCCCCTCTCTTTAATGTATCCCTCAATCCCTGCCAGTGCACTGAAACTTTGTCTTTCACTTCATCGTCTATTTGCCCTCCGCCTAGCTGATTATAGAAAGCAAAGTTTTCGTTTACAAAACTTATATCTATACAAACCAGTGTCACTGTCTTATTTGGCATATAATTTAATTTGACCCAATTCTGCTTGACCTTCCTCACCACAACCTGCCTATGAGTCATTTTCTGTCCTGCTTGTTCCAGTCCTTTTCAGTTTGGGTAATGTTGAGATACATAAATAATCATAACCACGTGTACTTACTTGGTTAACCAGAAGTTAAAGAGACAAAGCAATAACAGAAAAGAAAGTCTATTTCTCGCTGTCTTAGCAGGGGGCCCTAGCTCATCACAAATGGCATCTTTATCCAAATCCAGCCTTGACTCAATGTTTAGGGATAACAGTAACGCCAGCACAGCCAATACTGAATAAAGGGGCTTCTGGGAGGAATAGCTAGGCTTGACATTAACATGCACACAGCAGACGCATTTGATTTGTCTACATTTTAGATTGAGTGATGGAAAAAAAAAAAACATCTTACAACAAATATTACTTAAGGAAATCAGGTATTGTATGTATTATGGATTCAAGGGGCAGCCTAATTAAGATAAGTTGCTAAACCACTTCAGAATAACAGCAACCAAGATAACATGACCTTTGGGA
Source organism: Poecilia formosa (assembly GCF_000485575.1). Classification (NCBI taxonomy): domain Eukaryota; kingdom Metazoa; phylum Chordata; class Actinopteri; order Cyprinodontiformes; family Poeciliidae; genus Poecilia; species Poecilia formosa. Next base: position 2,063,972 of record NW_006799961.1, read on the forward strand.
ACACAATTTCTTAGCAAAATGTCATCTGAATACTAATCCACAACCACATGTAATGCTGAAAAAAAAAAAAAAAAGATAGCAGCCACCCATTTAAACCATAAACAATTTATATGTGGAAACCGTTATGTCTTTTCTTGGCTCTCAAAGATAATAGGTCATTCAGCTAACAAGTGAAACCCCAATCTAATAGAAACACTGTCTGCTCAAAGGGATCTTTCCCTAAATGCTAACTAGATTCAGACAGTGAATCCTTGCAGTAAATGCTAAGTCTATGGCTTAATCGTCGACTCCAGCTCCTTCACACTGCAGGGAGCTGCCAGGCCTCTCTATTCCCACTCCACTGGCCACACATCTCCACTCAATCTGTCTTAGCATATTGATTTCCCAGCTGTCTCATTGGTTTCTAACATAATTATAGCTGGCTAGGCTAGGGGCACAGGCGCAGGCTAATACATTTACACCAGGCCCCATCAGCACTGGGCTTACATTCATGTCATTGGGAGAAGCCAAAGATTGGATGCCTCTAAGAGGCAGATCTACTAAGAGAATTTGGGGGGCTTTGCTCTAATGAAAAAGGGAATTAGCTGGATCGACCTCCATCACATTGCAGGATCAATAGTGACATCCATGAAAACATCTAGTGGAAATAAAATCAAGACAACTGCTAATACAAAAAATATATATATGCCTTTTCTATAATAAGTGATTATGCATGACATGCTCATTATAAAGCTTCAACAAAACTTTTTTTTTATGCTTTTCATAAACTGGGGTTGAAATATTCAGTAGGGGCTTGCAATAATTTAATCCCCCCCTCAAAATTTCTGTTCTCTAAATAAATCATTTTAATTATACTATGACTGTGAGACTACTTTTTCTCTCCTGACATATTCTTATTGCCTCCCAAAGTATCGCTGTGTCTCTCTCTATTCACAAGCTCTGCATTACGTTGCATTTTAAATCCCCCCCCACACACATAATCTTGTACTAGAAAAAGAAGAAAAAAAAAGAAGAAAAGGGTGAAAGAGAGGAGTGCAGTGGTGGGGTGGGGGAGGAAGGGGGTCATAGACTATCTATTTTGCTCTGCCTAATTGTTGTCAGAAGCTGACCTAAAACGCAGAGACAGTATTTTTCAAAGTCAAGGATGAGGTAGAGGAGGGGTGGGCAATTCATCATGATATCTCCCTTCCCCCTACACCTGCCGTCCAGAACCAGGGAAGGTCTGCTAGTTATTTAATTCCACAGATCAGGCCCTTAATGGCAAACTCCAGCCCCATAAATTAGACATGCACTCGATTAGGATGTCTGTCGTAAGAGGCAGTCTTAGGTTTGACACTGATATGTAAGGTCATCGAGGCTTTTTCACACCAATTGCGATTAATGATCATTAGAGAAAAGTCAGGGTGAATACAGTTGGAATCTGTCAGCACCTTACAGGTCGCTACAACTGGGACAGAGATGGACGCAAAGAGCATGTACTTGGAAGTAAGTTTTATTTGAGATATTTCAACGCTAACCATAAAATCAAAAAAATTAAAAATATAAAAATGTAAATTGCAATTTGCCAAAGTGCACTTATGAATCAAACTCGAACACTTAACAATCAACAGCAGTGTGGCTTGAGGACAAGTGCTTGAATTACTGTTTAAAATTACACAGGGGAATATTTAGGAATAAAGAGGCATCTTCATTTAAAAGACAAGTTGGTATGACAATCAAAGCAGCCGCAATTACACTTTACGTACTTCACTGCAAAGACGTGATGATGAATGTACTTACAAAAGCTATACGGTGTTGTCAGCTTGATGCAAAAATAAAGTAACTTTCTATAGTATGGCTAAACAGAGGCCTAGAGTAGAACTGTCCTTGAATGGAAAGAGTATTCTCTGGGGATGTATTAGGTCAGAGAGAAAAAAATAAAATAAAGTCACATATGTTGGTATTTTTAGAATATTACAATCCAATCCAAGTATTGGATCTGAATTTTAATCATCTTATTTTTAAATGAGTGGCATAAAAGTATCCGATGAAGCCGTCAGCCTAATTATCAATGAGTTCTATCAAAACAGAGCGTAAACATGCTAACTTCAGCAACTGCTCCACATGAAACCAATGTCAACAGAAGCAAAACATGCACAAGGCCCCTTTAAAAGACAGCCTGTTTTGTAACAGTATGATAGGTCAGTCCTGTAGAAAGTTTTTCGACCAACTATTTGTCACTGACAAAGAAAAAGAAACACGGCACAGCCTGGGAAGTCACCGATGGATGGATTGAAGGGAATTGTTGTTAGATTTGAAATTTAGTGTGTTATTTAAGGCATTTTGTAACTCATGCGTGTTCTTTAATTAAGAATGAGATGTATTCAGAGTCCAAAAAATGCCTATTACCAAGTGACTAAAATCTATATCAGCGATAAAGAACAATAAAACACAAAGACATCCATACTATTTAGTGTTGGGTGTAAGTTTATTATTAGAATGTTCATTTTCAATCCACACCACAACACCGCCTATCCTTTTGTCATTCTTATACAAAATCTCTACATAACTGCATGTCCAATGCTGTCAACTCTGCAGGAATTTCTTCTCTATCAGTAGTTTTTGCAAGAAAATATTACGGTTGCAGGACACCAGTAAGGATTTCATTTTTTTTTTTTTTTTCCATTTCATGTATTTATTTATCTTTTTTTTTGTCTCAGTGGCATTTTGGACAGTCACAAGCATTTGCTGACAGTTATTTTGGCTCCTGGCAGCGCAGACATTGACTGTCAACGGGACGTCTCCTTTCTTTTATTCATTTCTTCTTTCCAGAGAGACGCTGCTGAATGCAAGTCAGCCTTTTCTCCCTGTAGGGTGGGGTGGTGGTGGGCGGGGTGATATGGCGAGCGGCGGAGAGGACAGCGACGGTGGTGGTGGTGGTGGTGGTGTGCGGCGGGGGCAGACGGGAGCGATGGTGGAAAAGAGCTGCAGGGACGGTGGGGTGATAAGGCATGTCGGGAAGGTGTGGTGTGTTGGACTGTCTTATTCCCTTCTCTGCTGTGTGTTTAGCTGAAAAATGTGTGTGTTTGATTGTTGAGGGTTATTCAGAAGGACACACTCCTGACCATCAGATCAGCCTCCATTCTGACATTCCTGCACTGCCTCAGTCTCAAAAGACAAACACAGACTCGATGAATGGCTGTGTGTACTCAACTGTGTGTGTTTCTGAAAACAAGGCAAAAAAAATAAAAAATAAAAATTGTTATAATACCGTATATCTGTGTGGGGGGAAAAAAATAAAAAATAAAAAATAAAATCAGCTAGTACGAGTGCACAAAAAACGTGTGTCAGAGATTGAAACAAAATTATAAGTGCTTATGTAGCTGCAGGTGTGTATTTGTGTTCTGTGACCTGTGTAAGTGTATATCCTCATCTGTGTGGGCATAATTGGGATGATGCGTGTCAGGGGAACACCAGCAGAATTTTTTTTTTCTCTCTCTCTCTGAGTAAGCCAAGCCAGTCAGAGACCATAATGGGTGTTTTTGCTTGATGAAAGCCTCAAAGCAGAGGTCCAGTGTCTGTTTTGATAAAGGGAATGAGCATGCCAGTGAGTGAACCCTGCATTGATGCTCGGATAAAACACATGATCAATAAAATAAACAGTACATCACCTCTATTAGTGACACAACACCAGGATCAAGGTATGTGGAAATGGAAACAGAGGGGCTGGTAGTACTGCAAAAGGGTTTTTCAGATTTTTAGGCAGAATGAGATGCTGTAGTGTGTATTGAAATGGTATGATTACTGAACACAAAGTAATGGCGGAGCCAGGGACTGCTGAAAAGTACACCAGCAACTAACGAGCATCCTCCATGTGTGTCTGAAAACAGATATATACATGTACTGATTATTAAGCTATAGAATATGGAAGGAAAATACCATGCTGGCATGCAGCATAAATAAATGGACCGACATCTCCAGGGTCAAAAAAAAAAAGACAACAAAAAAAGGTAAACCTCAACAATTTGTGCTTAATACAGACACTAACAGCCTTGAGAGTGGAGTTCTTCACTCATCCAAATTGATTTCTGTTTGCTCTCTTTTTGTTTACTAGGTGTCCAGATTAATTTGCAACATGCCCGAACACATCCGCCGCCTAGACTCCTTCCTCCTCTGAATTATAACGGCTTTTTCTAAGAGAAGCAAAAGGATGAAATAATGACAGCGATTAGATTACTATTCTTAAGAATCCATTAGTCAAAAATGACACCCAGGAAATCACACAGTGCATTCTGCCCTAATGCAATAAGGTGCCAATTATAACACTCATGTGGAATAAGTGGGCTCCACTAAGTTGGCGAAGGAGAACACAAATCATCATTACTGTGTATTTCTTAATGCTATCTGCGCTGAGAGGCATTAAGAACAGACTAATAAGTTTAGCTCTTGCAAACAGAGTGCAGCCTGCATGCTCCATTTTCTCACTTATTGTCCTTCCTCTCCTCATCAGCTTTTTAAACCTGCTTGCCTGTCAGGTTGCTGTATCAGTGTTATAAATTCCAGTCCGTCTTTCTTTCTAATTGTCCTTCCGTATGTTGTGCACTAGTCTCTCACTACTCAAGACGTGAATAGCTGTCACTGCACATCAGCAGCTTCCATCTTTGGATGTGGGCCTGCCGGTGTTTGTCTTTCAAAGACCTTACCTGGGATCATGTACTGCGTCCAAAAAATAAAATAAAATCTACTGTTCAGTCTGTTTTTCCTCTTTACAAGCTGCAAAAATATTTTAAGTTAACTAGTTCTTTTATCTTTAATACAACGGGCTCTTGGGGGAAAAAAAAAAAAAAAAAAAAAAAAAAAAAAAAAAAAAAAACAAAAAACCCTTGTATGCACAAGCAAAACAAGTAAACAAAACAAAAGCAAGCTCTGAAGCAAACATTCGGCAGGCTTTTGGCAGCTTTAAGCCAACTCTAATTTCAAGCCACCAGCCATGGCTTGCAAAAAGCTGCAAAGCTAATAACATTGTCCGACTTTGCCACTAGTCACCTGGTGGTGGGCTGTTAGAAGCCTGCCGGCTGGGAAGGGCATTAACCGCTGAAAAGGATCCTGTTGGGCAGGAGCAACTTTTCCAAACTTCATCTCATTGGATAAAAAAGACAAAAAGAAAGCAAGAGAGTTTGATGGCAGGAAGGCAAAGCTATGGGGAATCTTAGACAATGATGAAAGCAAACTCTCGAAGAGCCACAAAACACCACACACACACTCCTCACTTACATCAAGGGGCAAGCAAAGAGAATTATAATAACACTGCCTTTTCTTTTTTAATTAATGAAGACTGTTATTTGGCAGGAGGCAGGGCAAAGCTGTAAGGGATCTTGAATGACTGGCAAACATCAAACGGAAATAGTGTGTATGCCTCAGTGTCTGCGTGCGTGTGTGTGTGCGCGCGCGCGCGCAAGTATCTGAGCCAGTGTGTGCACATGAAAAGAGGACGCGATTGTATAAAAGTGATTTAGGTTGTGTGTGTGTGTGTGTTTTTTTCTTTTTTCTTTTGTTTCTGCCCGGCTACCTCGTTGCCTTTAGTAAATAACACATGCCCATCAGTGGCAAGCGGACGTTGGCGTTTGTCTTTTTGCGTGAGTGAAGTCTGTGCTTTTCTGCATTAACGATTGAAAAGGGGGAAATGAGGAGAAGAAAACATTATTCATACAACACATTATACAAGTTATGGAGACTTTGAGAACTTCCCCCGTTTCCACTGAAGGTGGTTTTAATAAGGTTCCATGGGAGTTGGTGCTTCAGGGTGTTGACTAACGGTGTGTGCGCTTGCGTGTGCGTGCGAGTGTACGCGTGTGTGTTGGTAAGTGCGTGTGGCATATGAACATGTGTGTATATATATCTCTTGTCTGAATGAGCGTGTTCGGTGGTGGGACGGCACGTGGTATGTATTACACATCAAAGAAAGGTCAGGCTCAAACACAGAGACGGGCTAAAGGTTAGGGCACAGCTCTATATAGAACAGAGAGAGGAATGAGGCTTATCAAAGCTATCACTTGGAGAGAGACTGCTAGAGGTCACCAAACCCTTGACATGACGTTCAGTTCTAATGTCTTAGCCAAGGATCAATAAGACTACACAAAGACAAGCCAGATAGGCTTAACATCAGTGTTGCCCCAGAAGCCACTGAAACCCAACTCTCCCTCAGTCTAGAGAAGAAGAAAAAAAAACAGAGGAAAGAAAAGAAAATTAAATGGGGAAAAAAAAGACAAATAATCAATTAAACAACAGCAGTGGAATGAATAAAAGAAATGGTTCATTTGATGCAAACAAGCACAGAGGAAAGCGTTCCTTCACAACAGTGAAAATTTGATGCTGATTGTTTTGGCATGCAGGATAAATGTAAGTCAGAGAGTAAAATAGAACCACCTGGGCATCTTAGAGATGCTGCAGTTTCTAACACCTTCATTGTGGATCTGAATCATGCATGTAGAAGTATGTGGACAGGTTTATAGATAACTGATTTTACTGATTGACCCGCATTTACCCCACACCTCTTCTAATTACATGTATTTTGTTGAATTTGTGTCAGGACTGCAAAAGTGAATTATCCGCGCTGACAGTTAAAATGGGTAGAACCAGAATTTATTTTTATTTTTTTATTTTTTTTTTAAAAAAGCAGAGAGGTGGAATCATCCTTCTTCTTTGTGACTTCCATTCCCCTCCATGTTCCAGAAAGTGACAGGACGCACTGCGTTTTTGCTTACGCATCAATATTTCAGAGCACTACACATGGAATGCTCCAGTGACTTTGAATATAGGATCCATGCTTACACCTCTTCTCTCCTCCTCGGTGATATGACATCAAGTAATGTGCAATGAAAGTTGAAAAACCAGTGCATCAACATCGCGTCACCCCCGCCATATGGAATCAGCAAAAGAACTGCTGGAAGTATGCTGGGCACTTTATGAAATCAAAAGGAAGAAACACAGAACACATGCAAGACATGTGGAGAAGACTTGTATAAAATGTTCTAATTTTGCAGAGGATTAAAATAGTGTTTGTTTTTGAACAATGAAAAATTGAAAAAAAACTATTGCATGCAGGCCATTTTCAAAATGGCCTGCATATATTATGTCCACGTAAAAGTAACTATGATTTAGAGCACGCGTGTTTGTCTTTAAGCTTTTGCATATGTGCACTACTTTATGTCATTTTGAAGTATAGAATCCATTTATCAAGGCCAAAAGGGCCCCAAAGTGTCAGAGACTAATGGACGTCACCCCATCCCTCCCACTGTGATCATCCTCAGAAATTAATTAGAAATAACGAATGGACTTTTTTTTTCTTTTTTAACTCCATCATTTATAACAATGGTAATTGCTCTTCCCTGATTGTAGGTTAGGTCTTTAAACACTGCCTTACACCAAGACACGCTCATTCTCGGCATCTATAATTCATGATATACTTTGCACCAAGCAAAGCTGTTAAATATTTAGTGAATCATTGCCCTAAACTTAATCACCCTTTGATAAATGCATGTGTTTTTCCTCCCTTTGCTCTAGCCGTCTTGTTTTGTGCTCCCGAACCAAAGGGAAACACGTTTAAACTGGTTGTATAATCAATTTTTAATTTTTTTTTTCTTTCTGCAGAAAAAAAAAATTACATAACACAACTTAGCGTAATGTATTAATTACAGTACATTGTTAAGTGCTACATTTTGTTTTGGTGAAGCAAGCTATTATCATTGTACTTCATGAAGTATTAAATCTAATCCATATTTAAAGAATGCTTGAGCATTAATTTGTTGGAATAGCTGCTAATGTATTTCCTCATCAAAATGAATTACCTCACTTTAGTTAAGCACTTCTAACTTTGTACTTAATCTTTTCCTCTGTGACTTCCTTTTTACATTAAGGGGGTCTTTATGTGTTTGTTGCTTGTAATTCTTCTTTATTTATTTATGGGGTTTTTTCCACTTTGGGTTAGACTAAAGTTTTCAGCTTCATTAAGGCCTGTTGGAGAAAGTGTTTACACCAAAAAAAACATACGACAATGGAAATATAGATTATGTGTATTATTTAGTATTACTAATTCAGTTTGACACAAAAAGTTAATTTAGTATTATCATTCATTAATTTCTTTTGACCTATTCTGTACACATTGAAATTGAGCTTTCAATTCACAACTGGGCTAACAGAGAGAGCAACTACTGACAGTAAAATGACCAAACCCATTAAACTGACGGAAGTAAAGGAAGAGCATTCTTACATCAAATTGTTCTGCATGTTTGATGCAATTGTTTTGAACTGAAACAGGCTTTTTATGATTTGATAGGTTTATCAAGATGATAATCAGTTTAATGTAAAAAAAGAAAAAAAATTCTCACATTTTAAATACTGGTTCTTGCTGCCTTTTTTTAACCTCACTAAGTAAATTAAAAGAGATATAAAGAGAAATCAGCTGCTGACTGGATTGGGAGCATTATTGTCGCTTGACCAGCCATGATCGATGGCTGGTCTTTTTCCAACCAGCGAATGTCCCACACAGGCTGCTCTCATATTAACACTCTTCAGTTTAGAAGCTGTGATTAAAGGAGGGTATTTTTAGTATCAGTAACATGTTAAATGATGACGTCAGAGGAAACCCGGAAGTTATTATTTACAGTGGAGGCATGTCAGCTGTTTGTGTAAGCTGCCAATCACCAGCAGAAGTTCCTTTTGAGGAAGAAACCACGGGATGTAATGTATCAGAAAATGCCGGCCAAATGTTGTAAATTGTGTTGTTCTACTAACTCTACAGGAAATGCATGCCAACTGGTAATTCTACGGTCAATGTCATTTTGAAAATGATGTCAACAACCCAATTTATTAAGTGAGATATCAATTTATGCAGAAATCAATGTATTTCTTTCTGTTATTTTTCAACTTAAAGCTAATGAAAGCACAACATTTAATCTCTTAGCATACTGGAATATTTCAACAGATCAATTAAAACAACATTTTTAATACGTGAATGTGGGCTTAATGAAAAGTGTGTTTGGTACACTGTGTTTGATATTTAAATGTTGCTATTTACCATAGTTACGTTTAATCTGACGAAGAAGCCTCATATCACTGTAACACTGACTGGCCTCTCACACATGGCATTACCTTGTATAAGTAATAAATAATCAATCACAACAGAAATACTTTTCAAGTTACCATGAATACATCGTTTTCTTTTTTTTCTGCTTCTCAAATATTAAGTTAGAATGCACTAATATTTTAGTGTCATTTTGTAGAAAAGCATACATATATTAAGAAATGGTTTATATTACAATAAATAAAGGAAAAATACAGTTGAGCTACAACGTGTCTTGTTCAGTGGTAAATCAGATTAGATGTACTTTCTTCAGCTCGGCTTTATTTTAAGATGATTTTCAGTGATAAATAGATAATTCGGTAATGCTGGGCTGTTTCTAAGACATTTTTGTCAACATTTTATTGTTCAGACTGCTTAATTTCCAACTTACTCAGAAAAAGCTTGCATTTGCATCTCTTAAAGAACAATCGGAATCACCTAAAATTGGTATAAGTAGTTCAGCGCTTCACAAAATGGCCGATGAGAATTCAGCTATTGAATCTTTGATTAGTGGATAGTTTGTGAATTGCTCTGACTTTATAACAAAGTAGCTTACAATAATAATCCATATTTGTTTACGTTTTAACCCACTGCCCCTACGCAGTCCACTATATTTCATGCATCATTTCATTTCAGCAACTCAGATATTCACCATAGCCTGTCTTAAAAGGATAACAAGAGATGCTTTTCTCCGAAATATCCGGTGGAAAAAAGTTGTTAACTTTTTGATACGGTGGTAGTTTTTTTTTTTGGTTGTTTTTTATCAGTTCCTAAAGGAATCAGTATCTCCTTCCATTTACCGATGATATATCCCGTTCTGAATATGTAAGCAGCTTCACCAGACCGTTAGGGATCTGTGTACTTACACTTCTCACTTCCTGTTTTGGCTTCCTGATTTACATCCCGCCTGTCTGTCATTGGTGGCAGGGATAATACGCGAGTAGTACAAACAGCCTTTCGCATTATCATAAAATCACGGATGTAAATACTGACACATTCTTTCAACTCCACCTCCTTTCTCTCAAAAGACAAGAGTACATCTTTAGATTCTAAACATCCCATTTGAATGCACCTTCCTCTCTTCTTGTCTCTTCACTCTCTCTGTTTGCTTCTCCTTCTCCGAGGCACTCCATTCTCCTGATGTTTAATTCATCGTGCTTTTCCATCATCCTTCCACCTCTCTCCACAGCTCTGTCAGGTAACAAACAATGAGTTTTTGATGTGAATAATTTAATGCGTGTACTGCAAATGCCGGCGCTTGGCATTACCCATGCAGCACACTCGGCTGTCATTAAGACACCTGATTTCCCCCAAGATTCCTCTTCCAGCCTCGCAAGATGAAAAGGTAACACGCATGTCGAAAATTCTCCCCCCTTTACATCTGGGGAGGAAGACTATATTTTTAGACGGGCTAAATGAGACAATGACAGCAGTAAGCAGTGAAAAGAGGGGAGCGGGGAAGGAAGGCAAAGGAGAGGGGAAAATGAAGGGGAGGGGTTGGAGGGAATATGACTGCTTCCTTGAACATACCTTTCTTTTCCTTTAACTCTCATTCGATGTCGCAGCATCAAACGGGAATGCTGCTTTCAAGAGTCAGCAAAAGCATTGATTCAATGTTTTCTACACCTTGTTGCTGTGATCCTGAAACTTCTCTCTGGCTGGGTCTAGACGCACGCAGTAGGAAAGTGACGATGGCGACATCAAAAGGAAACGTGTTGTGAGTAATAATGGCAAAGCTTTCGTGCCTTTCCCTCCTATTTCTGCTTCCTTCCCAGCATTCCACCTCCCTCCCTCCACATATCCTGACATGATACAAGCCGGAGACTCGACGACTATGTTACGGCGAAATCAAATGCCGACCAATTAATGGCTCAGATCCCCCTCAAATTTGGTAATAGGGCGTTATTCATTGTGACAATCATATCTCTGAGCCTAATCCTTCTATATTTAAAAGCAGGGGAGGCACCGAGAGCTATGATAGCAACGGTATAGAAAAGCGGTGTTATGTGAATTACAGCAGCAGGCCCAATGCAGACTCATCTATCCTATTCATCTCTCTCCTGAGCCATTCTGGAGACAGACAATCAGCGCACACTGGGACTGTCGAATGAGGATCACCTCCAACAGCAGCAGGGTCCGCACTTTCATTAAAACGGATTAAAAAAAAAGGTGGAGAGATTGGGGATGGGAGGGTTGAGAGCGGGGGGCAGTGAAGTGAAGGTGAACATAAGAAAGGGGGCTGGGAGGGGGTGACAATGACGAAGATCTGGGCAGATATAAAAGCAAAGGGTAGTGGGTTTTAAGAAATATGAAGGACAAGGATGGAGACCAGGATGGATTCCAGAGGAAGTGAGGGGAACGACGGGAAAGCAATGACGGCAATTCGGTCTGATATGAAGAGATGAAGGCACAGGGTAATATTAATAAAACACTCTGTGGCTCTGTGATGTAGAAAGCACGGAAAGAAAGGAAATAAAGAGGGTGAAATGCAGTGAAGGTGGGTATATTAATAAGCCATTGTGGGGATAATTGAGGAATTGAGGGTGGGTGGTGGGGGCTCTGAAAGCCTTTTTAAATCCAACTCTCCCCTCAATCTTTGATTCACTTTCATCACCTCCAGTGTGGCCATGTTGATTGTGTGAAATCCACAGGAGGGCCTTCAATTATTGCATCTCGTCTGTGAACTCCATCCACAGACGTACACAGAGCGCCACTGCCACACACATGAAGAGACATATAAAAAAAACAAAACACTTGGATAGCTGGCATTCACATTTGAAAAATGCATACACTTCTACTTATCTCACATAGAAACACACACACACACACGCACACACACGCATTAAGGAGATCCCTTGATTTTCCCCACCTAAATTGGGACAGGGTTCTAGGGCAGAGCAGAAGCAGAAAAGACTGAAGGAAGAACACAGTCGAGATGAAAAGTGTTGATTATTCTGTTTGTCTATTTTGTCATTAGCAAATGGGAACCTCATAAAACCCTCGGTAGTTAATGTTGTTCGTAGGATAGAAAGTAATGTACAAAAATGACGAGGCAAACAGGCTGCAGACTTTACATATATGTGAACATGTATCCATAAAAACTTCTGGATACTTTACAAATGCAACTAAACTGTATTATGCACTTTATGAGGAGCAACTAAGATAAAGTGTATTTCTGTTCAAATAATTGTGATGTTACTTGTATCTGTTATTCTTATAGACAAAGAAATTAACAACAGAGGACTGTGATTATTAATTGATATAGTACCCTTTAAGTATTTATGCCCATTGAAAGTTTGACATTTTCTAAAGTTGCTTTTACTGATTTTTTTTTTTTTTGAAGATGACTTCAAAATAACATCTAAATATTTAAGTTGCAGAAAAAAAAATCATTTTCAAATCTTCAGATTTCTTTTCTCCTCATTGTAACATGCATGTGTATCAAAATAAAATTGTGTTTATTTATCCAATGCAGAGTCCAGAGGTAAGTTAATAGAGTAGGGAAATGGAGTCCACCTGAGTATAATTCAACCACAATTTGTAACCTATCAAATTGAAATATGGAATAATCGCAAAAGTATTGCGACGTGATTGCCCACCCAAGCTGACAGGATGGGCAAGGCAAACATTAACTAGAGAAACAGCCAAGATGGTAAAAAATTTGAAGAACTGCCGAGATCTGCTAACTCTGGTGGGAAAATCTATTGAGAGGACAGTTATTAGTTTCCAGATGCAGAAATGCAACGAGTATTGATAAGTGACAAGAAATCCATGTTACAAGAAAGCCATAAAAAATCATGCTTGCAGTTTTCCACAACAATTGTATGGTACACAGAAAATATGTGGAGCATGATGTATGGACAATTGAAACCAAAACTGCCTCTACAATTTTTATTTTATTTTTTTTTTTGTGGTGGAAAACATGGCAGAGGAAATCACACCATCCACAACTTAAAGATATGTGGCGTCTTGCTGCAAAAACTGAAAGACCTGTTGCTTCTCCTCTCCAAACTTTTGTCCAAGTGAACACTGAAAACTGGATCAAGCAATTATACAGACAAGCAGATCTAGAAACCGAAAGGTCCAATAACCAAAATAAAAAAAATCCTCAAAATCTGACATAATTAGAAAATTGAGTCTCTACATGCGCAAAGCTTGTAGAAACATGTACCAAACAACGTGCAGCTGTATCTAGTGAACAATGACTTCTCTACTCAGGGGAACTGAACACATTGGCATACAATGTTTTTCAGGTTTATATTTTCAAATAATCTTGAAAATAATGGATTCCATTTTCATTTCACTTCATAATTCTGCACTACATTATATTGGTGTGTCCCATAAAACTCCAAAATACATTAAAAACTATGGCTGTAATGTAAGAAAATGTGAGAAGCCTGACGGGGGTTTTTTGCACATTTTCCAAGGAAACTTCACTATAATACACAACTACTCCCAGTTTTTACTAAATAAAGACCTGTTCTAGGTGTTGAGCAGTTTTAAGCCCTCTTTAAACTAACCTTTTATTTCCCCTGTTGCTCACTGAGATTGCAATGGGTATGTTGCTATTAGTGAGAGTTTCAATTTGTAGGGACGGCTGTCTGTTCATTCGGCACGATGTGAATGCGCTGCTTGGTGTTTGTGTGTGCTTGCGTGAACGCTCGTGTGTAATTTCGTTGTCTTAATTAAAAGTGAAGTTTTGCCGAGTTCCAGTCCCAGAACAGCCATTGGGAATATTTCTAATTATTTCCTACCTTTCAGTCCCATTCACTCTTATATATGTGATTACTGACAGCGACCAGAGATTAACTGGCAGAGGAGTGTATTTGCACATGATTACTCTTTGTCCAAGTTGACGGAGGAGAAATTGTGCTGTGAAACAGAAGCGTGACTGATAATGTCTCTCTTGTCCTGTCCATCAAAATGTTAGAGCCGCTGCTACTTTATCCGTAGTCTTATCATAATTGCATATCCCTACAGCATAATCAAAATTTGCATTGTGATGAAAATAAGAGAAAGCGTTTGCACTTATTTGCACCTACAGCCAACCAACAGGCACAGAGGACAGTGTCATGCACGCTACGCCATATATTTTTAAAATACACCTGAGGAATGCAGTGACCTAACAGACTGTTTGTTGTCTTGCTTGATTTAGTGAGCAGCATGTTAAAAAAAAACAAAAAACAAACAAACAAAAAAAACAGAGCTATTCATTAATATGTAAACTAGCGTGCTGTCATTATATGAGCTTGGGATTGAGGGACCAAGGTGGTGAGGGGGGAAAGGTGGAGGTGATGAAGTCAAGGATACCAAGTTGAGGTTTGATTAAGCCCAGCATCAGCACTTTATATGCATACAAGGACTGCCCATTACGGAGTGAATGGCTGTGTGTGTGTGTGTGTGCTGTTTGGATGGAACGCGTTGGCTTTAAGGATTTGCGTATGTGTGTGGACACATTTGCATGCATCCTTGTGCATATGCCTTCCTGAGGTCTCCAGGTCCCCAGAGTGATTAAAGAGAATAAATATGCTTGATTACAAATGTCCTACCTACACATCAACTCTACTAATGCATGCAGTTTAATTGAGCATCACAAGTAAAGTGAGGATTATGGAATCAACAGACAGGCCAATAACTCAGAGTCAATGAGGGGGATGGGAAGGGAGAAAGAGAGAGGCAGCAATAATATACTTCATTTGCAAAAAGTGACACAATCTTGATACTGGTGTCTAAATGGAATGCATAATAAAATTTTGCCAGAGGAATAAGTCACATAAACACCAATACATATTGTATTCATAAACAAGATTGTAAAGAATTACTAACTCTAGATATAGATATAAACTCTAACCCTGGGGTCACCAACACGGTGCCCGTGGGCCTCCGGTCGCCCGAGGGACCTTGTCAGTCGCCCGCAAGCAAGTTCTAAAAATAGCCATTGTTATTAGGGAGCACTGCCAAAAAAATATTCAATTAAATGTTTTGTACCCACTTTAAAAAAAGAAAAGAATAATATGGATTTTTTATTATCTAACCCTCTTTACTATTAGCAAAATTGTGCAGAAAAAAAACATCTTTTTTCAAAACGTCTTGTAGTAGCGAGTCTATGGCGGTGGGCGCGTCAAAGCTAAATGTCACTGGTCAGTTTATGTTTATTTGGCGGCTTGGCGCTTTTTCTGTAAGCTAAAAATGAATGAGCGGAGTTTGATCCCAATCGTAGTTCTAACAGCGGTCATTTGGATCCCGGCTGAGCTTTATACCGTGTGCGGTTCTGGCGGGTCACATCTCCCACCCCTACTGAGCGTCTCAGACTGCGGGTTAAACAATTTAATCTAGTCCCCAAAAGAGTAAAAATTAAGCAAACAATGTTGCATCACTTTCTCCTCCTCTGGATGTCTGACACTACCTGAACCTGGGAATCAACATCCCCGTCTTTCCGTGGATCATACGAGTAGGCTTCGCTTTCATGTCTATTATTTAGCATCGTTTGTAAAAAATAAAAAAATAAAAAGTCCACTGCTTTTGTGGTTTAGGTTTGTGCTGGTTAGGTGAAGACAGTGATAGTTTTGTGCTACTCTCCAACCTCTCTAACTTTTTTTTTTTGACGGTTGACCTGTCAGCTTTTCAGTTCGCGAAACCACAAAAAGGCTAATAAACCGGCGACCGTCAGAACCGCGCAGGGTAAAAAGCTCAGGCAGGATCTTAGGACAACGGGAGGAGCTCATTCATTTTTAGCTCACAGAAAAAGCAAAAAATTAACTAAAGTAAACTGACCAATATGATTTAGCCTTTAGCGTGCCCTTTGACCCCCACAGACTCACACTGATGTGCGCTACGTACAAGATGCTTTGACACAAAATGTTTTTTTCTCCACAATTTTGTTAATAGTAAAGAGGTTTAGATAATAATATATACAATAACTATTCTTTTCTTTTTTATTTAAAAGGAAAATCTCAAGGAACTCAAAGTGTATACAGCTGTACAGCTGCAGCTGCAATAATCCATACTGTGAGTCACTTGGAGGAAATGTAGAATCACACAGAAAAGCTCCAAAAGGGACTCAAACTTAAAACTCTGAACTAAGAACTTCTGATTACATAGTAGCAATTAACTATATCTGCCATGGTAAATCATTACTGACAACTATAGTGAGTAATCCCTAACATTAATATGATCATACCGCATGTAATCATGTGTACATATGTATTATTGTTATTAAGAGTGAGCTAAGAAAATGTATGTCTGTATCAAACAAGTAGCCCTTCGTGTTACTCTGTACCCATGAAGTAGCTCCCAGTCTCAAAAAGGTTGGTGACCCTTGCTCTAACCCCATTTCTAAACTTCACAACTTTTGTATTAAAGTTTTAAGTTTTAATTCTGAAGTTCAAAACTGCACATACACGCAGGCCAAGTGCAGGTTGACATCTTACCTATGAGAACTTAATGGGAAAACCTACAATAAATACAAAAAAAAAATAGGAATACCCAGCACTCCAAAAAATATAGAAGAGCTTTAATAACAGCAAAATCTTCAACAAACAAAATTATCACAAAAATATTGAACTGAAATGAAATCTTGAGAAAACTACTAGTAGGACAGACAGCATAACATTTAAAAATCAAAAATAAATCTTTCAGCTGTAATAACCCTCAATTTATACAAGACACTAAAACATGTGGTTCAGAAGGAAGGTACGCTTTGGTCACTCAACAAAAAAATTGCTGTGATCACTTAATCAAATGATCAGCTTCAGATATAATGGATTAAAGCAGGAAAAGTATGGACTGTAATTATCCTTTGTGCTGTAACCAAGTTTACCTGAGCCTCATCGTTTACTATTTTTCACTTGATCTAAAATGAGAATGAACCAATTCATTACAGCAGCACTTTAACATGGACTTATGTGTTGTTGTTGTTTTTTTTCTCCTACCATAGAGCAGGGTCGGATTGGATTTCTGGATGTAGCCATGTTCCTTGGTCCTCCAACATTCGACAGACAGCCTTTGTGATTGCCAAGTTAAGCCCAAAACACTTTCAAGATACTCAAAACACTGTCCCCGGGTATTAAGGTTGGAGGTTTTGGAAATGTTGTATTTAGACATTTTTTTGAACTTCTTACCTTGTACCAGTTTGGGGAGCTGGGGCTCACTGGAGGAGGAATTTACCTTGCAACCAGAAGGTTGTACCTTACCTTCCCGCCGCTTTCATCATGGCTCACATCAAAATGACCCCCAAGTTGCCTACCAATCTGTGTATTGGTGGATAAATGTGTGCACGTTTGTGAATGACAAAGAGTGAATGTGACTGCAGTGTAAAGTTCTTTGAGTGGTTAGTATGACGGGTAAGGCACTATATGAAGTCAGTAGATTTATTTTATTTTACTTTTTTTTTTTTCAAATGAAGTTTTTGACAAGACATGATCAATCTTGATAGAAAGAAAACAAGTAACCTTAGAAAACCCTAACTAATTGTCATATCCTCACTGGACACCAGTTCATTGCTGATCCTGGTGTATTGTCCACCTCACACACCACATGCAAAGGTTTATTTTAATGTACAAATTCTGTTTTTAGAATCAATATTTTGAATGTCTTTTTCTGCAATCAGCATCATTGGTTCGTAAAATGTAAAATTCTATTCCAGTGTAACTTAACATCCATATTAAGATTTATAACCAATATACATTATATGTACATGGAAAATCAGTGAGGCCATTTTTCTTTTTCTCCCTCACCTCTAAATCGCACTTTCGCACACCCAAACATACTCACACAGGGCCTTGGCCCTTAGCTTGGTTTGGGTCTAATTGGCTTATTGTCTTGAGAAGCCAGTGACAGTATAGTGGGTAGGAGGCAGACTTTCATCGGAGGTTATTGAGAGAGATGGCTAATTTCCCCATGTTTCCCTGACCGAGCCTCAGTACGACACACACACAGCAAGCCCTCTCTGGAGGGATCATTAAGAGTCTGGTATTCTCTCTCTTTCTCGCTGCTGCTCTCTCCTATGCACACACAGGCACACGCACACACACACACACACACACACACACACACACACACACACACACAGTCTTTGCTGGTCAACATCCAAACACTCAGAGCTAACCTTTAGCCAAACTGAGACAAGGTTGATAGACCCCATGCAAAACATGACTATTTTTAAGACATATATTGTTCAGTTCAGCAACCCAACATGATTCACAAATACTTCCAAATACAAAGATAACTTACTTACGCAGTCATGCCCATATCACATTCAACCAATATGTCCAAGATGTACACAAGATGCTACAAATCATACTAAAAATAACCTAAATGCAAATGTTTGCAGCAAATGCCACAGTTTGCTTCCTACAAATCTGAACACCAAATACTGAGCATAGAATATGAACAAGAGATAACTTTGTTTGGCTTTAATTTTTCTTTGTAAATATCTCATGTTGCATCTGCAGCTTATAGACACATGTGGCCTCTATATGTATGCTTTTTCTTTTTGTTTCGCTTTTTCAAAGTTAGTTGATGCGGCTTATATTCAGCAGTGCAGAATAGTCTGGAAATTATTATAGAAAATTAATTCTGAAATGGGCTGTATTTCTAATCCAAACTAATTACTGTCATCAAACAGAGACTAAGAAAAAATTTATCAGGACAACTCGCATGTTTTTTTGTTCCCATCAGTAAGTTCTGAGGATAAAACTAACTCTGCATTTGACAGTTTTTCATGAGAAAATTACAATTAAGCTTGAAATTTTTCATATTCCTTGCTGACATAGATTTAAGATGTTATTTAAATGTTTACGGTATATTTGATACAAAATAAGAAAAAAATACCAATGCAAATGGACTACTAACTGTCAAAACATAATAAAGTTTAACAGTTCATTCAAAAAGGACACATAAATGATTATCTATAGCCAACTAAATTATCCTTTGAAAAACATTTATGGGAATTACACTCTTCTTAGAATTGCTTCACGGCTTTTTGCATCTTTCCACTAGTATTTCTACTAGTGAAGAGATCCAAGTGTCCAGAGTTAAAAGGCCTCTTTGCCATCTCCCTGATTTTTAGCTTGCTCCACGTATTCTTTTGGGAGCTAAGCTGTGAGCCTGGCTGGGCTGATCCAAAGAATTAATATTACTTCTGGTGAGAACAACACTGCTTTGACATAATAAAAATATTACTTCCTACTTAAATCTCCCACGGATATAAATAATTAGTAGTAAAATGTTGTAGCTGAATAAGAATAATATATATTGGATATATATGTAAAAAGGTCATGATCTCAAAGTTTTGGTTGAAAGCTTAAGAATAAAGAGATAGTCAGTCTTCATTTTTTTCATCTATTTTGTGTAAAGAACCAGTACCAACATTACAACAAGTCCTCAACATGATGCTACTACCACTATGCTTGGCAGAAGGTACAAATGGTGTAAAGTTGGGTGTCCCAAAATGATATTGATCCCAAAAATTGTTATGGAATGTTACAATAGTGGAATAGTTTTCCAAAGCCCAATTGAAACTTTGTCAAGGCTTCCTTAACAAGAGTCTGTGGCAGTGCAATATGCTGAAGCTATGTGAGGACTATCTTAGAAGCAACGGAAAGAATGTGATCACAGTGAGAGACATTCAACCAAATAATAGCAGGTTTGTATGTGAAGCGAATGCATCATTTCGATGAAAGGCCTCTGGTCCATTCACATGTTGCAAAGACTTGGCGCCGTACTCCTGGGGATTCAAAGCTTGGACTTTGCCCCTGGAGGCAGTGAATGTTTCTTCTTCATAAGTTCTCATTCTCCTTGGTCAACAAAAATAAAACATTTCAGGTGATTACTAATTAATAAAAGCCTCTATTATTTATAAGTGTAGGTAAGATGAGTTGCTGCATACTCATGCTTTTTTTTCCCCCCACATCTCAGCCACACAAGAGCTAGGATGATGTGGTGAAGACCATGCCTGAGGCAATCCTACTGTACGTGTCTCCCGAGTGCAGGGCAAGAAGAGCTCAGGGGTAGATGTTGAGTGCTGGAAAAAAAAAAAGGAGTCCACTACTTGTCTGGGTCCAGCATCAATACTGATAGTGCATTGTATATTTGTCAGTTCTTCTGTGTCTATCTTAGTACCTATGTGTTTAGACATGTATTGATTCCCTCAATACTTCCAAAAGTAAATAAGGAATAAATATATATGGCCAATGTAATTTAATATATCCTTCCCCAGCAGCCACAGTGATCACACAGACCAACAATGAAATATTGAATCACAGTATTTCCACCACAATGGTACAGTTCACACAGTCCTGATGCTAAACACAGAGAATTGATCTTAACAGTATATTTTTTTTCCTTTCCTGAAATGCAGCCACATACTGTCACATTCCACAGAATTACCGAAAACCTCTTAACGACAGAAATTCTAATAGCCCTCAATATGAGGAGAAGACTGGTATTTTTAGGCATTTGATCCATCCCTAGGTTCATGGATTTAAAAGCTTTTGTGTTATGGCTGTGAAATGATACATTTGCAGGCCTGCTTAAAACTCAATTTAACTGTAGCTGCAGCATTGCCATAATGGCAACCCTCTATTTCCAGAGCTCTCCCAATCAATAACAAATTGCTGAAAGCACAAATGATTCCATTTTCTGCTAGGGGGAAACGAGAATGATGAGAAAATAGGTGAAATTGATATGTGAGGGAATATTATCAATGCTCTAAATGTCAGCAGGATAAGGTACTATGACCTTTTGGGGATGTGGATGAAAAACCACAAAATAAACCCCAAAATGCAGAACAGCATTCATTATATTCCAACACAGAAAGCCCATTATTTCCTTCATGTTTTTTTTCTTTTTCTTTTTTGATCCGCAATGACTGACAATGAAGTCTGACAGATAAAGAAATACAATCAAGAGCTTCCAGAAGCCTTTCTAACATGATCTTGTTCATCGATGTCCATCAAACTCTTGGTATCAGATTTGCTTTGGACTAAATGTCCAGATTGCAACTCAATAAGGAATTGTTTAGCTCTGTGGCTAAAGCAGTTTTCGTCTTTAGCTGAACATTTTAGAGTTTCAGGAAGGAGGAAATCAATTTACAGATGAAAAGGTAGGTGAAGACAAGGGGGTGTCTGTGTGACAACTATTTTTGTCTAGTTACAGATTGCCTGCTGCTGTACCAAGAGACATCTACGACACCTCACAATTGTTCAAAAGTGGTTCAGCACAGTTCATATTGAATACTTTGCATATGTACAGTGACTGTAAAAAACACATTCTACGTCGAGCAACTTGCAATCCAAAATCTTGAGTCCCTTATAAAATAAAATAAATTAAAAATTTAAAAAATAGATCAATTACTCAAATGACAGAGCCATGTGTCATTGCAGCGAGAAGTTAAAGAGTGGAAACAAATCCAGATTGTTAGACAATCATCTGGGACGGTCTTCAAAACATACTGCATGAATACATAGCAATCGTTTCTCAATAGCCAAAGGTCCAGACCGTCTGTATGAAGCAAAGTGTAGAAAAAAGTTTTGTTTTTTTTTGTTTTGTTTACCAGGCTAGTTTTTCTTGTCTTAGTAGAAACACTCTGATTTCTGACCTTGGGTACATGCCATTATTGAGCTACAAAAGTATTTTATTCCACAGTCAATCCTCTCAAATATGTTTTCAACTTTGATTCCTTAATGAAAAACTGCTTATGAAGATGCATGCGTGTTATTTGCTTGTTTAACCTTCTGACCTAAATGCACCCTTGCGATAAGAACATTCTGGATTCACGAGTATTTTCTACAGGTTTGAAAATCTGTATCTGAAAGACAAGCTAAAGGTTTAAGACGAAAAAAAATTCAAATAAAAAAAAAAAAAGAGTAGAACCTATTTTTCCTAATGACTTTCTAAGTAGTTGTATCAAACCCTCTTTCATGGTCCATGCCAGCTGACATCCTATTATGATGATTTATCTGAGCTCTCAGTGCTGAGAAGTGTGAGGAGAGCCAGAAACAATGATAGGCTGACAATGAGTGCGATTTGGAACCAGTGCCATCAATGTACAAGCCCAATCACAAGTACAAGTCTTAAGCACTTGTTTAACATTTAGTTGTGTTTTTGAGCACTGCATTTTCATTTAAATTTAAAGACACCATTAAGCTTAATTTTGTTTTTGCTTCAGATCAGCTGTGGTAGACAGGAGTTGCAGCAACTAGTCGATTCTTTGCTCAGCAGTGACGATTTACACATCGCATCGACTAAACTCATGTGACAAATCCCCCCCCCCCTCCTCTCAAGAAGATGAAAGATGAGTAACTGGGTGAGTTTGCCAAATAGTTTGATTGTATAAAAATATAAAGTAATTTACCAAAGGGACAGTGCAAACTCTGGCACTCTCAGGGAATAATGCTGCAACAATAATGTGTGTCATGTTACATATCAGGCTGCTTATGAGTTGGTTTAACTACCCAAACTCATAAGCATTGGCCCCCCATGTTCAAGCTTCTAACCTGGCAGTTTCACGCTTCTATAAAAACACAGACTACATCTGGAAAGATGGTCCAAGCTGTATTCTTAGGGTCTGACAGTGATTAGCCCTGCTGCTGTTCGCATGTCGGTTCAAAGTCAGAAAGCCGCTGCCCGGAGTCACCGGAGCAGCCTGCTGCACACCGAGGGAGAGACGCCTGGAGCAGCTGGTTGGTGTGCTGGATTTAACTGAATTCAACTTTGTGCAACTTTTCTGACCACAGTGACAGAAGATCAGTTGTGTCCCACTGCCTTCTGTTCGGCATAATAGACTCCTGTCTTTTCCTCTGCAGTTCTATGACGTCATGACTAGTTTAAGTCGACTCAAGTTTTATCATGTTGACCTCGACTTTAAAAAGATATTAAGTCATGCAACCTCTAGTAGAGTCCAGAACCCAGTATATATTCAGAAAATATAACCATAAAGCCTTGGTACCCTTGCTATAAGGGTACCAATTCATGTGTGCGTTTAGCTAAGTGTATATGAGTTTGTATTTTTGACTTCATCTGTTTTTATTGGGATTTACAAAGATTGTGAAAATAAAGCAGAAGGTTTGTTGTTCAGCTATTGAGTGCTGCTATTTATGAACATGAGGACAAGTGCATATAGGAAGATGGACTTCAACTGAATAGTGGGCATGTTTATTTGGAGCAGACTTGTAGAAAGGTACAAAGGATGGGAGATGAACACTGAAGAGAGCTCATAAGCATGACACAAAAAAACAGTAAATTTAATTCAATCTATTGAGACAAATTGTGATTTTATCTCAGTTTTCTAAGAACTAGTTTCTTAGACCGAGAAGTCGTCCACCATTTCATGAGCATTAGTTCCAGATCTGAAGTCAAAGCTGAAAAACAACACAGCTGAGGAGTAGGTTAAAAATAACGCTATGAAGGATCCTTCATAAGTTACATTCGCCTGATTGTATTTGACTTTAGTGATATTTTTGTCAGTCTCATCCTCCGCGACTCAAAATGAGTCAGTATGGTTTTGTCTTTACACAACCATTTGCCTGCAAAGAACAAGACTGTGGTGCACTAATTTCCCATAAACAGCAGAGCAGAGTGTGTTGTCCTCATTGTACTGAATGTTCAGTGAAATCAATAATGACAGGGCACATATAACTCAAGCAAGGCCCTCTGAAACCTCGTTAGTCTAAATACCTCCAGGAGATATGTGCTAATAAATGAAAATAAAATTAACAGAGGGCTCTCTGGCTCCATCGGATTGTGCTCCGACCATTGCAAGGACATACCCTGCAGTGTTTTAAAGCCATTCTAGTTAATTATATCTGATAATGTGCAGGCCAGAGCAAAATTAGAAGCATGCTAAACTTAAAAAGCTTCACCTAATTGTGTGTTTGTCTTCCGTTTTCTGCTTTGGGTCAAATAAGAACAACAATAATAATCATGCAACCTTTGAACCTCTTCATGAGTTCCTCAAGGCGAGTAATGGGGGTGCAGCTGGGGTGTTGGGAGGTGTGCATATATTGCATGAATGTCTCCTCATGAGTGAGGGAAATTTCATGGATTAGACTGGAAAAAAAAATGTTACACCACACAGTTTTCTCATGGTCAAGATCATTTAATAAATAATGCCATGGTGCAGCCACGGGCATAATGAAAACCAAGAGAAAAATAAAACTGAAGAAAAACATTGAAAGAAACTTAGCGATAAATGAAATAATATAGTCAATATGTTCATAACATGTTCAATATGACATTAATAATATCGTTGTGGTGGCACCTAATCTCAGGATTTGACTGTTTATCAATGTAAGTGCACTCTGCAAACATCATGCCAGTGGACCTCTGCTGAATGTGACATTTCTAAAATATTCTTCAAATGAAAAGTGGACAAACATTCATCATCAAATTATTATCTGTAGAGAAACTATGTCATAATGCCGCACACTACGCAGTATACAAACTTATTGAAGAAACCGGGCTGTAACAAAGAAGTAGCGTGTCGGGTTATAACTTGGTTTGGTTTTCGCTCACTTCCCCAAACTTTAATTACCTTTTATTTTTTCCCCCCAAACAGAATCATTTTCATCACAATATAACCATTTGTAATGTATTATAATGAAATCAGACATAATTCCCAACCACACCACAGGTGGGTTAAGCACCCCTGGCAACTAAAAGCAATCTGAATCAGCCAAATTAAAGTTTCTCCAAATAGCCATTTTCATTAGTCTTTGTGTTTGTGTGGTGTTGTTGATATTTGTGACCATTTATTACATGCACATATAGTGTGTGTGAAAAAAAAAAAATTAAAATAAAAAATACAGGCTATAGTTCTGTTCTGGTGTGTATGTCTATGATGGTGTGTGTATTTTGTTAGTGCGCTTTGTGCGACTGCCCCAGGTGGAAATAATTGACCAGTCGTTTTGGTGTCTTGCTGAGAGTTCAGATATTGTAAATGTGCTGCTCAAACGTCTAGACTAAAGTGGAATTTTCAAGGAAAATTAACTTCCCTCTCAGTAACTAAACCACTGCATAAAATATAGTCTGACCGTCTAATCAAGGACATTCAATGTTTCTTCCACTTCACCTTCCTGTTTCCTTTCGTATCCTTTTTCTTGATATGATCGTCCATCCCTCTATGGTTCTTGATGTGTGATTTACTGCAATTGTCTACCACTGTCCTTATCTACATGATTATTTACCTTTGCTTTTACATGGCCTACTTCGTTCAATAAGAAGCTGTGTGGAAATCATGACTGTTTAACACTGACCAGTATGGCCTCCGAGGGATACAAATAGGTCTAGAGAGACTACTGCTTGTGTGTACAGGTGTATGTGCATGCTGAAATGTGCACTTATGTCGGGCCTGGCAAGTGTGTGTTGACCACTGAGGTATACTATGGGCCATTTGCACTGGCCCAGTGCGCCTATGAAATTGCCTCTGGGTGTGGGGGTGCTCACAATGTTCTGGACCATTAGCTCAAATAAGTCACAGCCAAAACTCTTAGTATCTGTCTCAGAGGCCAAATGACAAACTGTGCATCCTCCTAAATCCTGACTGCTACCAAATTGGCAGCAACAGAGAGAAAAAAAAAAAAAACCACAAAGAGATATTTTTCTAGGATAACACTTCTGTAGAATATAATTCTGTAATTATTTTATATTGACCTTAAAAATATACCATACACCTATGATTTGCAATAATTTCCCTCACTCTAATCCAATATATAAAATAAGCTGCACCAGTTCTTTAAAGATGGACAAATGCATTTTATTTGGTTTTAGCTGAGAACACATACAATATTCGGTCACTACCTCTTTTGTTAATATTCTAAATGAAACATTATAAATAATATGGTAATGTAGGTTCAGCTAATCTATTCTAGGAATTAAAGTAATTATACATACCTACAGTAGCTTGCAAAACTATTTTCATGTTACAGCACCAAAGCTGACACAGGTTTTTTGGGATTGTTTGTCCAAAGCAAAGTTGTATATAATTGTGAAGTTGAAAAAAACAAAACAAAAAAAAAAAAACACTGCATTGTTTTCAAAGTTATCTGCAGAAAAAAGTTTAAGTGCTGAACATAAATCTATTAAGAACCCCTTGGTCAATATTTTGAAGCCCAACTTTTTCTGCAGCTACAGCAAAAAGACGGTGTGATTGCAAAGTTATATTCTTTAGCAACTTTGCACATATAAAGTTTATTTTTTTTCAACATGGCTCAATCTCACATAGGTTTGATTCTCACATGTTCTCTATTATCCTATAAAGAACAATGAACCTTTAACTAGATCGTTGTAATAAACTCTTTTGTTTGATCAAAACATTTTTCGTTGTAAATGTGGCTGTATGCTTTGGGTCACTGTTTTCCTAGAAGGTGACCTACTCAAGGCTCTGGCTGCTTCTAACAGTTGTAACGTGGTATTTAGCTTCATTCGTATCCCCATCAACTCATACAGCTTCCCTGTCCCTGAAGAAAAAAAGAAAAAAAAAAACTCCTGCAAAATGCTGCTTCCACTGTGTTTCAACATGGAGGTTGAAACACTGTGCACCATGGAGTTTTTTTTTCTTATTATTGTGCTAGATTTATTTAGACATATATGTATATGTATGTATTGATATTTAGGGGAATGATTACAAATGTATGCCATATTATTTAAGCTTTTTAAATCTTAATTTTCCTTCAAGTTCACAATTACTGATCAATGTTTAAATTTCTGGTTGTGATGTATAAACCATTACTAGATAGATGCATAATCCTAAACCTAACCCATAACTCAAATGTTATGGGGTCTGTGCTTGGTCTCCTGTACGGAGCAGTCAGTACCCGCAATGTATGTGTTAAGAAGATGGCCACACACACACACACACACACACACACACACACACACACACACACATTACATTATTTTAACTTCACAATAATTTTTCATTGACTTGAGCTTATTTCTAAAGGCAAACCCTGACCCTTACCTAAACCTAACCATTGCATGCCTTACTCTCAATACAATTCACACCTTAGAGTCCAAAACCTAACTCCCAACCCAAAACAGCAATTCTTCTTATGGAGCCTGAGCTTTGGGCCCCATATGGAGCAGTAGGTCCTCAAAACATTATAGTTGTTGGAAAAATTGACATTACAAGGTGAGAAATGCTAACACACACACACACACACATGCACACGCACACACACACACACACACCAGCACGCACGCGCACACAAGTGAAACAACTATTTGGAGCCACAGCTCTCTCTCATTTTTTAGTCTGCTTTCTCCCTTTCTTCTGTTGTTCTTTAATTCATTTTTCATCTGCTCATCACAGATGTGTGTCTGGGGCAACGGGCACGCCATGTACTGCCCTCTGTAAGGGTATTGTATTACTCTCATGTGCACAGACAGCACACATAACCAAACTCTCTGATGTATCATAAAATACACTGGAGTGCACACACTCGCACAAACCATCCTCTGGAGTAAATGAAGTCTTAGAATTCTTGAAGACACCCCCAGTCAGAGACGTACTGTGTTTTATTCATCCCCTCATCCCCCCTGTTCTTCGCCAGCTCCTCACCTCCTGGTGTCAATTTTGCATGCGAGTACTCTTCCTTACTGCGACCCCTCACCTGACTCTCCTTGCCGATCAGAGTTGAATATGAATCCCCTCTTGGGGACACAGAAGCACACAGCTCACAGAACAACAGCATGCGAGAAACTGGATGGAGTACACCTGGAGCAAGTTTCAACCAGTTTCATCATATCAGACCATAATATTGCTTGATGTGTGTGGGTCCAGGATGTTTGGTTATGGGTAGTATCTGAGTGTATGTTTTGATGTGTACAACAGAGCATCAATGCCTCAACAGCGATATCGAGGAGTTATTTTAACAATCCAATATGTCAAATGCGTCAGAAAAAAAAAGAAATTGTAAAAGGAAAAACTGATTTTCAACGAAAGCAATTGCGCTTGACTTTTTTCAACATAATTGTATATGTTCTAAACCTAACCCTTAGCATCAGTTTTAAAATATTGGATATTGGAATAATTATAGCAAATCATGTATAACTTCTTAGGATGAACGGTCATTCTTCAGATCTAGTGTTTTCCTGCAGCAACTTTTTTTTGGAAAAAAACAAACAGTTTTTCGAGTAATAATTTCACTACAACCTTAACACAAGTACCCCAAACTTGAAAAACTCTACCGGACTGTAAAACAAAAAAAAAAAAAAGAAAAAAGAAAAAAATATGTGCCTTGGTGGCAAGAGAGCGCAGGTTACTTTACAAACTATAAAAGTGCTATGTTCACGTTTGCAAAAACAGTTGAAAACAGTTTTGAAAACTATTAACAAAAGAAACAGAAAGCTGAACACTGCATAATTAAGCATTACGAACAAGGCTGTGTTGGTTTGGGGCTTTTCAGTAACATTTGGCTTCAGCTGTGATGTGCTGTAGACAATATGCTTAATGTTTTACAGTGATTACGGCAAGAAGAAAAATATTTATGTAATTTTAAAGTGTTCCTATTTAATTGTATTTTTTCTCAAGTTTTATAACTTGAGAAAAAAAAGCTACAAAAAAAAACGTACAAGTCAACTCAATGTATTAAAGGATCAACAAAGGGTGAAATAAGTTGATATTAAAGTATATGTAAAAATGAATTTTTTTTTTTTGTTGTTGTTGTTTTTTTTTTACCCAGTTAAATTGTTATATGCACAATCTGAAATGCGGCCGGTTGAAGGTACTTATTACTTCATAAACCCATGCCATAGAATTAAGAAACAACGTTTTTGAATCAATAACACAACATCTTGGCAATGGGAACAATTAAAAAACAGCTACAAACATATCACTAATGATGACATAAAAAATGTAAATCTATAGAGTGATTGATCGTCAATCTTCAAACAAGATATTTTACAGACCGGTAAGCAAATTCCAGTGAAGCAAAATTTTTGTAACATCTTATGTTTTACATCTTATCCTCCATATGTGTACGTTGTGTTATTGATGCACCTGCAAACATCTGCCAATCAAGTTCATCAGCTAGTGTTCGGAGTAGTATTTAAAAATAACACTAATTTAAAAGGACATTCCTCAGATGTAGATTGTTTGTAGTAAAATGCCTTATTGTGACAAAGTTATGTCGACGGAATGAATGAGCCGTCACCAGAGACTTTTAAATTCATTTAGCATGATCCAGCCTAACTGCGAACTCAAGGGCTGAAGTACTGATATAGGAGGCAATCACATTAAGCCACAGTTTGAACAGTTAAGACCTCTAACCAGAAAACCAGCTTTGAGTTGGAAAATGTGTGTAAAATAGTCAGTCGAAACCCCAGCCTTAACACCTCATTTGTCTTCGTCTGTCTACCAGTGGAACAATGGCTTTTGTTTAACCTTGTTTGATTTCCCTCTTAGCGCTGATCCCCTGACGAAGAGGGCCATTATTGGGCCTCTCAGAGAGGCATGTTTCACTAACGAGCAATCACTAATGAAGGCTTTGATGTAGGATTAATTACACTCCAAATTGAATGTCTAATTGCTTTTATTCCCTGCCGATGAAATATGCTCTGACTGCCACTTCAATGCCATCTGTTGTAATTAGAAAAGGAGAGCGAGAGGGGAGAGAGGAGAGAGGAGGAGGAGCGATGGATTGGGAGGTGCAATAGATAAGACCCTTTTCAGTCAGCAGACTATTCATTGTTGTGTTTACATGTTATGTCTTTTGCATCTATTTCCCCCCGCCCCCCTTTCTGGTTACCTCCCCTCCTTGTCCGTACTTCCTGTAGCTCCTTCTCCATCCTGCGGAGCATTTGCTTCCACCTCTCTGACAAATTATGTGAGGTTATCCGTTCCCTCATGCTAATTGCATCTTCTGATGAGGTTGGGCAAACACATTAGCTAATTGCATTTGTGCTTCTCAAATACTGACTGATTGATAAAGTGCATGCCATGCTGCACCGCTGCATTGTTTGATGGTTATTAATCTTTCCGGTGTTGCATATAAGGATTCAGACACATAAAGGGAAAAGGCGAACCTGACCATATGATTGATGGAGTGTTTCAACAGATTGTTTGTGATCTTATTAAAAACCATTGATTTCTTTTGGATGGTTTTAATTCAGAAACATTTGATTATGGCCATCAATTTGATTTGTGATTCTTCCATCTAGATATTATGCTAGGTTTAAATTTGGCAAGCACTGCTTGCTCTCTGAGTAGTGCTCACAGGATTTCTTAGATCTTATTGTTAAGGAATCCATAAAAAAATATGTTCAGAGATACATATGGTCCAACTAAGCTACTGGACAAAAGAAATGGAAAAAGAGATCCATATCACATATTTAAAATTTATATTTGAAATATACTTGAATTGTAAAATATAATGTGTTTGTTCTTTTTCCAGTGCAGAAATATGCACTATCCCATAAAATGCCAATAACAAACATTGATAAATATGGTTGTGGCTTTCCAAAATGTAAAAAAAAAAAAATGTTCAAAAGAAATAGGAATTGGAGTTGTGCAATAACTTACATGGAACCAGATGACTAGTTCATATTTTCCAATCCCTAATTTGCATATTAGACACAAAAGTGTAAACATCTTGAAAGTATAAATAACTTTTATAGCAGTGCTGTAGAGGGCCTAAAGGTGGGACACATGCTTATTATGCTGCATAATGTCATTAGGTCCTTGTGTCTGGATTAGCATCTCAGTGAAAGGACGCATGGCAGGTGTGCTTTGTAGCAGCACACTGTCTCTGTCTGATAAGACAATGACACAATATGACGAGAAACAACGCCAGTTGTCAGCAATTGTCCGCGCAGAAAAGATGTCACAGTTGTCAATACAGCCGTGCTTTGTGTGCGCGCTTGCGAGTGTGTTTCTGTATATGTGTGTTAGCGGGACTCCCCCAGGAGCAAATGGCTTTAAGCAACACAAGCGCCTGATCAATACATCAATATTCAGCTTAGGAGGTCTGACGACAAAAACATTTTATGCTCACACTCGCAACAACACCCAACCATTTACACATTCGGGCACACGCACGCAAACACACGCGCGCTTCAGGCTCCGCTGTATGTGACCCCTAGCTAATCAATTTTTCGCCACATGATAGGGACGCCACGCGCCGCCATCATTACTGCTGCATCATTAGGCAGTGACACACTCACTCAAACACCGACGCAGACACACGCACACACTCTATTGTTGCTGTTCTGAAAGATTAGGGCGTACAAAGACAAAGATAGATGTGATTATCATCATGTCCATTCATTGTTTGGAGACAAATATATGCAAACGCAGACACACAGGCGTACAACTGAACGTGCGCACACTCTCCGTTGCGTCCCCTGCAGCTCCAGCATATTGGATGGATGTCAGCTTATGGCAGCGTATGTATTGTGCTTATTGTTATTTTAATGGCTGACTGAAACAACAGTATGGACACCAGGAGTGAAGTTGCCTATGTTTTCAGATAATCCAACTGTCCACGGTCTACACAGAGTGATTGGTCACACTCAGAGGCCTGCTAAGTCAGATAATTTGCACAGTGTTGTAAAATCTGTGTGGGTTTTGCTGCCAAAAACAGAGCTGTGTGAGTGTTAAAGTGTGTTCTGGTTTCCTCAGATGTTGTTCCTGTGCTGAAGGTATATGTCCCCTGTTATTGATGCTATTTTTTTTTTTTTTTATTTCTTTATGACTTTGTCACAAATGGTTTAGGCAAATGAGAGCTTTTCCTGAGCGTGGTTCTGCTGAAAATCACTTGGTATTAAAAGATTTAACTTGCCTATTGTCATCTGGTGCCTCGTGAAAGTGTGATTTCAAAGTAATCACTTCATTTCTCTCCTTTAAAACCTTCACCTGGCACAGATGTTAAAGATTCCACTTCACCCTAAAGCCTGTTTGTGCTGAGTGTGACATTTCTGTGTGCACATACATAAGTTTCGTTCAGGATTTAGTTTCTAGCATTATTCTAAAAACAAGGCTAATAGGAGAAATTACCATACATGAGCAAGAAATGTTTCTCAAACACTTCTGTGTTAGCCCTCTGAGGCCCTGACCACCTGCACAAAGAAGAGCTACTTTTTTCTAATGTCTTTATTGACACTAAGAAAAAAAACTATCTACTCCTTTGGACCTCCTAAAGAACTTAGGTGGGAATAAGGGATTTAGGTGTTTCCAATCAAATACACTTGAATGACAAGTGCAAATACCTTTTTAAAAGCAGGAGTTCGGGCAGTTTGCTATTCTGGAGGCGATAGACAAATGCCAAATAGGAAAAGACATCAGCAACGGCCCTTAGGGAAGCAATCAATGCTCCGATTCGAGAGTTTTCCTAAGTATTTAGAAGCTCCCAATCTTTTAAAATATGAACATTCCAGCAAATCCGGGCCGAGGTTGGATTGTTCAATGTTCAGAGACATTTAAAAAAATTAGCGCTTATAGCGGTACAGTTAGGAAAAGAACATGTATGGCGAATTACAAATGATTGGCAGAAGCAAAACACATCTTTTGACAGAATAAATTAGATCAACTTAGGTTTGCAATACTGGATCTGAATATAAAGAAGATAAATAAAAAAATACATTCACACAGAAGTAAATTTAAATTTGTTTACGAGGTATCTGAGACCAGAACATAGGTGCAAAGCCTTGCAAAAACAATCACATGGCACAACTGCTCAAGCAACTCTTCCCAGGTGAAGTGCTTGAGAGGTGAGGATTTGCACTTTAAAGAAATAAAAAATAAAAAATGTGTTGTCTTTATTTCCATGGTTTAATCTGAAAGCTGCCAGAGTACATATAGATATATATTCTGAAGTGAAATGTGAGTCCATCTATCCAACAGCTGAAATGTGGCCCAATATAAGTCATGACACAATAAATGTTCAAAAGAATGGCTGTAAAAAAAATAATTGTGTATAAATTAATGCCTGGAAATCTCAATGAAATAAAGTTTTTGCTGTGGTTCCACAAACTAATGACTCACGTGGCATAGTTCTTTACCCCCTGTCTGTCCCTAGAGATAAGTGGGATTTCCCCACAAATTGTTGGCGACTGATCAACTTATCTAATCTACTTTAATTCTAATTCCTTTTTTGTTTTTAAGAGGAGGATGCAAAACTTCTTGAAGTCATCTCTATTGCTCTGCCCCTTCTCTCTCGCTCCCTTTTTTTCCCCCTGGTACTCACACAAACATGCACATGCCTGCTCATCTCACACTAAGTACACTCTGCTCACAACCCCATTCAGTGAAGTAAACATAATTTAATTGCATATCTGGCTAACATGATTCAATTACACAGAGGCATTTAAACCAATCACTCCCATGGTCGTCATTCATATCAGTGACATCATTCTGACCATTTGTGGCACCACTTAGACAATAATGAGCCAAATGAAAACGGATGTGGGACTAGAAGATCGCAACAGCCTGCAGAGGGTTAACGAGTTAAAAGGGAATTCTCTTGTTATTGTTAGAATTAATTGATTACTGAATCTCCAACAATAAAACAGATAAACAGATGGTGTTTTCTGAAGTATTTCAACAAATGCAAATCTATGTCTGCACACTTATATAGATAGTGATAATAGTAAAGAACTTCAGGTTACAAAAGTCATATTACTTTAGGACTACAACATGTTTACAATTTCTTGTATTATTACAATTTGTTAATTGTAGCAACTAGCAGTTTTATTTTTAACCCCAGACAGAAAAAAAGCCTTCTCAAATAGCTACTATTTAAAACCTATATACATTAAACCAGAGATTTACAGATGCTGGTTTAAAAAAAAACTTACTGTCTTCGGCTTTTGCAGATAAACCGCACAAATCTGTAACAGTGTCCCGAAATTGGGTGGGATGAAACACGCTAGCCGTTAGGTTTTTTTTTTTCCACAAAACTGTATTGTACCTGTCTTTTTACCCAAAAACTTATCTTATTCTTCTTTTCTCTCTTGTTATCCACATTTGCAACATTGTCTTAGCTCACTGTTGTAGGGATTAAAAAGAATAAATGTTATATCTGAGGGCAAGTTGCAATGTCAAAAATTTGAAAATGAGGAAGAATAAGTAAAAGATAAAAGTGGAGGAACACAAAAAAAGAGGGAAAACAATGCAGGTCTGAAAGTAGTGAGTAAAGCAGGCTTTTCTAATATTTGCCATCAAAACAACGCTTTGTTGAATACAGTGAACAATAATGCATGAAGATCTGTTGAAGATTACAAATAAACTCTATATACTGAAAGTCAAATTTTACCATTAGTCGACATCCTACAACTTATGTCATTCCACAAATACAACCAAAAACAGAAAAATATATATCCAAGTTTAATGTCAGAACAAAAAAACTTGCAAAATCTTTTTTGAAGATTCTTCTACAAATAAAAGGGTAAAGAGCAGATGAGGGCAACTTGAGTGGACATAAATGAGCGAATCAACAGTTTTCACAGCAGATCCGGCAGTGAATGGAGTTCATTTGGATCAAAAGTCTGATATATTAATGCTACTGGATGACCCAGATAGAAAAGAAAAAAATAAATAAAAATTGTGACTTAAACTTGCAACCCCCAATATTTATTTTCTTCTTCAAGTTACTAGGAACATGAAGCTGCCATCCAAGATGGCTGCAGTTATGCATCACACTTATTCATGGTTATTCATACTTTTTGAATTTACTTTGCGTCCCATTTTTTGTTCACAAAATTAAAAAAAATATATCTTGGAAAAACTTGAAAAAATTGCATCTGACTATTTGAGGCGTATGTGTGCATGGTTTGTCAATAACAAACAGCAGCCAATTTGATTCTTTATTTCACGGTCAAATCAAACACAATTGTTGTTTGCTGTTTTCAGTTTGTATTTTACTGCTTCGGCGTGTGACAAAAGTGCACAAAGCTGCAGCCAGTGCATCAAATGTGCAGCAATAAAAAAAAAGCCTTACGAATACAGCAGCTCCGTAAAATGCAACAAATCAACAGAAACAGGATGCTAAATCCATTCTAGCTTTTCACGTATATCAATCATCATATTCACAATGTCAAACATTTCATCAATCTTCCAGAACTTTCACGAGATTATCACAAAGTGGCCAGTGGAAAATATGGATTGTGATGTCCATAATGTTCCCCCTTTATGTGTATTAATCAACTGTATTGACTCCACTTTCCCCTCTGCACAGGACTCAGATTGTTTGTTTACCATCAGGGCAGAGTGTCTGGCTTTCTCAATAGCCCACCTCCATCTGCATTTAAACAATGAAACTATCAGCTAGGTAACAAGAGTGGGGACAGCAGCTCAATACTGCTATGAGAGGTCTTCAATAATCAGCTGGGTTGGAGGCAGGCAGGACACAGGCAAATACAAGCATGTCGTATTGACAGGTGCTGGTTGCTTTCAATCAGGTTATATGTACTGACAAGGAAATCAGCCAGTCTGCGTGGAACTTGAATGATCATTGATGAAGACATCAGTTGGGGAAATATACTCGAAAAAGTCGGTATTTCTTAAGGCTGGGAAGAAATCTAAGGCCAATTTCCTCTCCCCCCTCCCCATTTATATTTAATGTTAAATACTTTGTATTGTTTAATCTAATGTGAAAATGTAACAGTTTAAATGCCAGATTTTTCAGTGACGGATCCAAAGAAAAAAAGTTTGGTAACACTTTATTTGAAGGGATGTACATAAGACTGACATGACACTGTCATAAACATGACATAACACCTGTCATGAACATCAAGAAGTCTTTATGAATGTTTATGACAGTTGTCATGAAGTGTCATTCAGTAAATAATGACACTTTTATTGCAAAGTTGCTCTAAAAGTTGCATTGAAAGTCCATTAGAAATGCCAACTTTGCATTAAATTATCATAATTTACAAAATCATGCAAAGTTGGCATTTTTAATGGACTTTTAATGCAACTTTTAGAGCAACTTTGCATTAAAAGTGTCATTATTTACAGAATGACACTCCATGACAGCTGTCACAAACATTCATAAAGACTTCTTGATGTTCATGACAGGTGTCATGTCATGTTTATGACAGTGTCATGTGAGCCTTATGCACAACCTTTCAAGGAAAGTCTTCCCAAAAGATTTTCTTAATGTGATCATGAAACCATCCATCCATCCATTTATTCTTGGAGGATTGTAGAGGTGCTGGTGCAGATTACACCCTGAACATGTTGCGAGTCCATCTCAGGAACCATGACATCAATTCGTTGTTAAAGGGACAGTTATCTGCAGTCATGGTGGAAAAATCCACCAGACAATCACAACAGCTTTTTAACAACTACATGATAATTTAGTACAAATTAAATTTGTGGAAACAAATCTAAGTGACATAACACGTGAAACATATTGTCACTAAAAACAAATCAATAGAAAGTCAAATGAATCAATAATCAGCTGTTGTATTGTCAAGAAAAAAATGTAACGGAAAAATTATAACTGCGTGTCTGTTGCTGTAGGTAGTAGTTAATGCTTACACCCATAACCATCATCTGATTTTTTTTTTTAAACCTCAGTTAAATGAGAGAGTCGCACAAAGGACTTGCACCCAATTAATCTGCAGATGCTTTTATGTCAATGAGGTTCAACATGTTTCCAAGAACCCAAAGACAAATTAAAGCATTTCTGAAGGCGAAAAACGATCTGACATTGTACAATGAGTGTATGTCAAAATAACAATTAATGTCTACATTTACCACATGCTTCCTCTGTGGAGTAAAGTCAAAATACTTTTGGCAAAAACTCGCAAGTCAGTTGTGTAAACACTTTGTATGAATACCCTGTTTAGTGCCACATTGGACTGATCCAAAGTAGCAAAGAACAATAAAATCCAGTATTACCATTCTAGCAGGATAACATGTCACTCTGACAAATGCTCAGTGCTGTACAAGAAAATATTAAAAAACACATGATTATTTCATGGGAATGATTCAATAAAAATGTAAAAAAATTTAAATAAAATAAAAAATACCCCTTTAGCATCTATATTATAATGATGGATGTGTATTTACAGCTGGACATAAATCGTTACTGTGGGACAAACAAGAGGCTTTTAACTGAATACCATGTTTTATTAGAGGAAATCTGCCATGCATCAATTATGAATTCTTGAATGTTTCGGACCTTTTTATTTATTTATTTATTTTTTGTATAGATGACACAAATTATGAGCACTTTAATAAACACCTCATTCTTGAAATCTGGTGAATCTATGTCGCTTCAAGACTTCAAGATCACCACCATCTATAGTTTCACTAAACCAAAACGATTCCTTTTTAAGACCGACATTAAGAATACTCAATCCACCAAGAAGGTAGAAAGGAAAACTTGAATGCACACACAGATGCACGCCTACAGACATACACACACACACACACACGCACTCACGCACACACAAATATACACACATAGTGGCACACTTCAAACCCCAGTGGCATCGAAGCTGCCAACACATCATTTACATAATATGTTCTTGTTAGATGGTAGGCTTCCTTGTTTTGCTAAAATACACTTAATCTTTTTTTTTTGTTTTCACACACATACACACCCACACATGCATGAACCAAGTCGTGAAGCGGTGAGCGTGGGTCATTCTAAGGTCAGAAGTAAATTGACTGAGGGCAGGAGGCCTCACAACTCTAGGTTTATAGAAGCAAATTAATTAGGGGGCCATGCAGCACCTTGAAGTCAACACATTATGGGTGCAGCTCACACTTGTGGCAAAAGGGTGTATAAATATTACAAAACATAATTACCTTCTTTTTTTTTCTACTAACCTGGAGTAATGGTGAAAATCTATAATGTTGTCTTAAGGTAAAAGTCTAAGGTGAATCACACTCTCTTTCCAAATATTGAAATATGTTTATTATGTTTCAGAAACATGAATTCAGTAGGTGATACTTTTTCCATGCATCAACAAAACTCATTCATTTCCAAATGAATTCATTTTGTGCACAAATTCAACGCTTGGGTCTCACAGGAATTTTGAGAAGAACAGAACGTGGTTTC
This sequence comes from Poecilia formosa, assembly GCF_000485575.1. NCBI lineage: Eukaryota > Metazoa > Chordata > Actinopteri > Cyprinodontiformes > Poeciliidae > Poecilia > Poecilia formosa. Next base: position 2,102,081 of record NW_006799961.1, read on the forward strand.
CGGTGCATCGACTTGAAGTGATCGTCCGCGTAACGCATAACTATGAGTGAAAATAGATAAACAAATTCATTAATCCAGATATTAAATAGCACTCTGGTTGAAGTGCATTCCTTTTTTGAGGGAATATTTATTTTGCAAGAATAAAACAGTCCCGTCCCCCCCCTCCCCGGCCCCTTTCCTCCTCTCCCAACCTAAGAGTCACACTTGGGCTGGCAGTCATCAAAATGCAAACACAGTTCAATTTCTTGTCCTCTCCTCCATTCGCAGCTCTTTTGACTGCTGAATCATCAACAGGAGAGAAACTCCCATCGTAACGGCTGTCAGCCAGTGACAGAGGGAACAGTTGGCAGCTTGGGGGCCTCAGGCCAACCCCGACCATATGGCACATGCTGTAGTACCGCTGTGTCATACTCTGGCAAGTTTTAACGACCAATTAAGCTCATTAGGCCTTGATTAAAGACGGTGAAGCCTGGGGGAGTAACAGAGGGAGAGGAAAGAGGGAGGGGAAGGGGGGATGCAGGTGATGACTTATCACGGAGACAAGATGGTGGAGAGGATGAATCAGTAATGTGCTCACGTTGCATGGAAAATTAGGAACAGGTGTTCTTGCCTTTAAGTAGATTGGTGGGGTAAATTTTGGGGGAACAAAAGCCTTGATCTTGTAATGATTTTACTTTTTAAATTCCTTTTAGATGTGAGTTTTGTGTCATCTTACATTGTTTGAGTTCTGTCCTGCTTTTTTTAATATACAACTGTAAAGACTTATGAAAAATAATAGTGCGATCCTGTTATTAAGACTGTGTTATACAAATGACACTTTGTCTAAACCAAATTATAAACCCAAACAGATTTTGGGTCCAATACTAACAGTTTTGGACCTTTTACCTACGTTATTCAGTGGCTGCTGGATCCCAGGCTGTGGCCACAGGTCAAGCCGTGTTGCTTGAAGTTATATTTTGACTGATTTGAAAATTTAAATAATGTTTTACATTTTGATTTGTTATCTGAAATGATCTCATAAGTTTTATGGAAACATGGTAAGTCAGATGTAATTTTAAGGTTTGGGCAGAAGTTGCGGACGCTTGCCGAAATTGGATTGTCTGGAAACATGCAAAGTGAGGACTATACTGTTCATCATCTACTTTTTTTGATTTAGTGCTGAGGAATGAAAATATGCATTATGAGTTTTCCTCAAACATTTAGAACAGTAAAAGTAAAAGGAATGTACAGAATAATATAACACTGAAGCTCTTGTAAGGAGGAACAGTTTCAGCAGACAAAAGAAAAGCCAACTGGAAAACAGAATGTTTTATTTTAATCTTTTGAGCTTGTACACTATCCGCCACTGAGTGCAGAGGATTTAGAAATAGACTGATTGATGACTTTGAGACAACAGCATAGAAAATGCAGCCAATAAATGAGAATATTATATAGTTTTTTTTACTAAGAATGTGGTGTAAAACATAATATGCTGAAATGTTTATGCATGACAAGTGGTGAAACTGAAGACAGCAGTGGACTCACTGATTCACTGTTCAGCCATGAACAGTGTGTTAAAAAAATAATAATTAACTCTCACTTTAAATGAAGTATGTGTCACTGAGTATCTTTAAAGCTGTTTCAAAGTATAGTTTTGCCTTGGAATAGAACCAATACTGGGGATGTGGTGTGAAGTGGCAAAGTCAGCATAGAAGGAAAATACAAAAACTTAACTGCTGATTTAAAAAAACACAAAAACAACAAAAAAATATTAACATAATATAACCCTTCCCATGCCGTCTTCACAAATAACATCCACCTTTTTTATATCTGCTTATCCTATTGTTTTCATGTTTCCTGTCGCTAAGCAAAAATAACCAATTTTAATACATGAGTATATGCTTTATATGGGGAAAAAAACAGTGTCCACAATCACTTCCAATCATTACCAGCTCTGTTTTTTTTGTTTTGTTTGTTTTGTTTTGTTTTAAACTCCAGAGTGCGTATTTTGTGTGCAAGTGCAAAGCAGCAGATTATGGCACTAATGATAATTCTACATATGGTGGCTGCAAAAACCTGCTTAAGCTCAAAAATCACAAATCCAATCTGAGAATCATTATCTCTAAGCCAGATGAGGAATTAATACCGCATGTTATGAAGTGGTCAGAATGATACAATGTGTGACAGCAAAACAAAACAAAACAAAAAAAAAAAAGTAAGAATGTAGAATACAATTGCAGCATTGCTACCTCCGTAAACATGTTCATCATTTTACACCATCAGATGATAACAAATGCGTTATTTTGTTTGTGACAGCCGATTCCAATTATTTTCAATAATACAATCTCCTTTCAAGTTTCCAGTTGTCCACATTGTTTGCACCCAAGAGATGAATTTTCTTTCTTTTTCTTTTTTTTTTTATTGTGTGAAGTCACCCTGCACTAATCCTACACTGTTGTTATTAAGCTCAGGGCTATGGAAATGGACAGGGTGTAAGACATGCAGAGTGCTCAGAAACCAGATTAGCATTTGTACCCCCACACAAACATTGTCCCCATATTCAAATTCGTATTTATATCTGTGCTCTCCTGAATTGGAGTGCCATGCTGCTGTGTGTTATTTGTCTAAACATTAAACTGTGAGTAAAAGACTAACTGAAGGAAAGATAAAGAGAGAAAGGGCCTTTTGAAATGGTGGCGAAGGAGTTCTTGAGAGACAAAAAAGAAAAAACAATCGGTAGATGACAGAAAGAGGCTATCCTGCCATAGCTGAATCAAACAAGGATCATTCGGTTTAGACTCC
>NW_006799961.1:2105376-2113765 GCF_000485575.1 Poecilia formosa
TGTGTGTGTGTGTGTGTGCGCGCATTCACTGTATGAATGAGCACTCTTATTTATTCCACAGCTTAAATACGGGAATATGCATAGTGGGTACTCAAAACCAACCCTGAGCGCCTTTCTCGCTCTATGTTTTTACATCTTCGTCTCGCTCTCAATAACGTCTTAGCTTATCTCATTATTTGTGTAGTAGGAAGTCTATTAAGGTTCTGTGGCTTTTGTTGAGTGGAGTGAGATCACGGGGCTAACAGACAGACACTTCCATTAAAAAGCCTGGGTACTTACTGCAACGTGAAGAATGGCTTTACACACTCGGACGTACTCGCATTCAGCAACAGTGGAACAGTTTGCTTCGAAGACACAAGTTGCTTCTTTTCGTCATGCCGGCATGTTCAGTGTGAGAAGTAATGTAGGATCTTGTCATTCAGTACAAAAGAGAAGAAACTGAACAGCACATTTTTGAAGTAAAACTTTAGAAAGAAGAGTGGAGGCACTGACAATTTCCATTACTGTAAGGAAGTAACGGAACTCGAGGCCTGCCAGCCAAATCTAGCACGCCATAGCTATTTCTGAGGCCCTGTAGACACTAAAGAGTCAGAAAAAGAACTTCAAAACAACAGTTGTGTGCTTAAATAATGTCTTATAGTGTTTCCTTTGAACAGTGTAAAATTACTTTGTTGTAAAAGTTTGATAAATATTACTTCATTCTTTGAAGTATTCGTGGAATACAGAGAAAGCTATAATATTTTAACAGATTGATAATCAATACCTGGCCCTTGGAGGAAATGTATGATCTTTAGGTGACCCAAAATGGAAATAATTTTGACACCCCCGACCTCATTTTGGCTCCTGAGGTTTACTTGCAAGAAGTCACCTAAACTTCAAGAGGCCTTCTGCAAAAATTATATTTAAAAATAATTAAAGGCAAACACATTCCATTTTAAGAGAAATATCCTAACCGGAGGCATCTTTTTTGTTTAATTAAAAGCAAAAACATTCATTTGACCGACATCTCCACTGGTCTTTGCATTTGTCTTTTATAAATGAGCAGCTTCACAAATCCCCTGTCTGTGAGCTCTTTTTAGTTTTTTTGATAAAATGACTTTATTGCAATTGTTCTACGACAAACAAATGGATAAGAATCAAAACATACTTTAGCAGTAAGATAAAGCCAATAACATACATAAATCTTTTCATTACATATACGTATGTTCTCTACCTTTATGTTCAATGTGACATGTCAGCAGTTTTGGTTGTTTACTCCCAATACTGTTAGCATGCTGGTCAATGTGCTAATGGCATAGAAACAAATGACCATTCCAGCAAAACTGTTCAACCGCCGCCATCGGTGTCCATGCTAACTAGCCTCTTCTTTGAGAAAGCTTGCTTGTCGTTTCTGCCTCGCTTTCTGATCTCTGTTCCTCGTCCCAGGTACTCCGCTGAACTCGCCTGCTTCCAGAACCAAACCGAAATTTCACCTGCAGCTCCAAGCCTCACCTGCCTGCCCGCTGTCCGGTCATCTCCCCCCTGACCCCCCACAGACCAGAGACTCACCTCAGACGCCTCTGTTTGCCCGGATCCTGCTTGCCTCCTCCTCCCTCTGAGAAACCTTCAAGGGAACGTAAGCCTGTCTCACTTCCTAGTCAAATATACCCATTGTCAGCATCTCCCACAATCTCTAATCCGTCTCTCCGTCTGCAGACGAACCTCAGACCAGACCTAAGAAGGGAACCCCTGCTGTACCTCTATACTACAGATGCTGGCTGTAAATAAATTTTTGAATTGCCTTGCATCCTGCTTCCGATTCTGCATGTGGGTCAGAAACCTTCGTTCAAACATGACAGAAGCAGGTTGATCCCCCTCATCAGAAAGAACACATTGTGCAGAGAGCAAGACTACCAGTCACATGTAGAGCAACTGAGCTCAAAATGACGTGTCTTTGAATTATTTAATATTGCTGTGTTAAATACAAACAAAAAAAACAACAAAATATCAATAAACCCAGATGCTTATGTTACTGCAAACATGAGTACAAACTATTCAGTAAAAATATTTAAGCTTCCATCACAATTTATAAGAGGCAAACATCACAAATGTCCCAGCTAAGGTTGTTGCTGTCAACATATTGGACCTTAAAGAGGCAAATGTATAAAAGTGTACAATAAAGTGATGTCAGCTGATGATTATTCAGCCTGTGGTCCTCTTGTGCCATATAATTTCTGCTCATACGTGTTCTAGTTCTCAGAAGTCAGAGCAGGTAAAGAGCAAAGACAGAAAATCCAGAGAGATTAGAGAGAGCCAGCATCCTGCTTGTTCTAAGTAGCAATTAGTTGAAAAGAAAAAAAGTTCCCTCAAAGAGAGGGATAAGAACTAAGTTCAAATAGGGCAGCATATAAGCAGAAACCTATTCCTCTTTTCAGGAAATGCAGGGCTGAGTTGTTTCTGATCACGGTAATAAATATCCTTGGGTTGTATGTTACCATTTTTAAGTAGCATGAAAGTTAAGTACTTTTATTTAGCCCCATAGTTTTGCAACATTATTTTATTTTTGCTGTAACTTATGCATCATTATAACTGAATTATTTCAATTCAGTATAAACACAACATATATTGCCACAAAGGCAAAATTGTACCCAGTCTGCCTGGGAAATATCTTACATTTACCCAACAGAAAACAGCAGCACAGCCGTTTCTTCAAATCGTATTATTTGATGCCGTTTTGGTCCTCGTAAAGGTAGAGATTTGAAAGCGCACACACACACCCCTACCTAAACACCAGCATTGGGGGGGGAGAGGAAATAAATGATGCACCTGTATGCAGCTTTGAAAATTCCTCTTGAGTTGGATGGATGGAAGGCCCTGCTACAGTCTTTATTCATTGTGTGGCTCAGGGGAGAAGGAGAGGAAACGGGAGTGAATAAAATGTGGGCAAGCACAGATTTATGTTAAAAATGACACAATTAGTTCAACTCTGAAGTGCATGTTAGTCACACATGGCTTCTCTTCTTAGACTCACATGAGGTGATCAGACAAGCAAATACTCCCAGGGCCTCGGATGTATACTAGAGTGAAACGAGCGCACGTGTGCATGCGCATGTGCACTCTCACGCAAACAAACAAACAAAAAAAAAATAAAAATACACCAAGTACAGAGGCATAGGTATGGCACAAAAAATATGCAATCAACCCTACAATACAACTCTTTTTACGATCTCATGCAGACCTCCATGAGCAATGCTAACAGCGTCAAAGTTTATTTGTAATACAAAATGTATTGAGAGACATAAATAAAAATATATATTTATGTAATACGCCCGCTCACACACACACACACACACACAGCACAGAATAATGCAGGCACAACAGTAAATCATCTCACAAGTGTGGAAAACACTGCTCTAATTCCAAAGCCTCTTGCACTGAAAAATTGATCCTTATTTTCAGGGCAATGCACTTTGAAACAAAAGGGGAATAGGAACTTAATATGCAGGAAATGAAGAAATGAAAACTACAGAACATGGAGCACTTTGAGTTTGCAGTTTCAAAGCCGGGAGAAACGAGCGTTTGAATTTCCCACCCCCCCAAGAGATAGCAAGGGAAAGGCAGAGCCTGATTTTATTAATTTCATCTGTAGTTATGTTTCTCCTGAATAAAACATTAATACTCCCAGGAACAAGGGAATAACAGAAACAGAAAAAAAAGAGAGACTGCTTCTTCTCTTTTAATTAGCAAGCACAACTCACTCTCGCTATCTCTAGCCGTCCCAGCTAGCTATCTTTGTATCACCCCTTCAAGTGTTTCTCTGTCAATCAAGCCACCGTTCCCCGAACTGGAATGAAAGGAAACTCTTTGTTAACTTTAAAATCACAGCTTTCGACTTCATGATGACATCTTGAAGCTGCACCCCATAAATACCGCTAAAGACTATAATGTGTGATGCAGGAAAGGGAAATGCAAAAATGAGTTTTCTCCACGAGAAAAGTTGAGTCTTTTAAGTTCAACATGTTCGTTCTTGATCCAGCCACATTTTATAAACTCAGACAGCAACGGTAGGTGTGTGCTGACCTCATCGCCTGTGTAGTTTCACATCGCATTAGAATAAAAATCTTCTCATCAAGCAAAGCTTTATTACATGACAGAGAATCAAAATCTGTGTAAGGGAAATGACACCAAAGCAATTAATCCCAGCGGAGACATGCGTAAAATGTTCTAATGATGCTTTTCAAACCCTCACAGAAATAAAGGAAATATCCTAGCATGTAAGGTCAGTCGATAATTAACAACTTTTTTTTTTTTTTTTTTTTTTTTTTACAGTTTTAACATCGGAAACAATAGCTGACAGACAGTCTGATACAAAACCTCTTCTCCAGAGGCCAAAAAAACAATGTATGGAAATAGAAAGCTAATAACACTGCAAGGTGAATGCCCAAAATCCATAAGTTCCACCCTGGCATAAGAGAGATTTCAGAGATCATAATATTGAGCTATGGAATCAAGGTTCTTGAGAGCATGTTTAAGGGATGGTTGTGCCAGTTTTTTTTTAACAATTCGCACAAACACACGCGCACTCATGCACGTACACATGTATAGTCTCCTCTGCCTTGCCCCAGGGTGCAGCCAGTATGAGATCACACTGGCAGGTTCACTTGTAAAGCTGCAGCTTTAGGCTCTCAGACAGAGAAAACTACAGACGGCTGCTGCTGCAGGTAGAAACACTAAGCTTGAACAGTTGCGTTCCAAAACAAGCTATTCCCCGTTTGAGAATGTGTGACAAAATGATTGCTAGCATGAAAGTGAGGCTTACATTTGAATCTCACTGATGTTGGCATACCTCTGCATTTTTTACCTATTAAAAAGTACCCTCGCACAAGTGCAAACATTTAGTATACTATTGTGAACGTTTTTTTTTTTTTTTAGAATTTCACTGGCTCGATATCTGATCGTATGTGCAACATGCTGCAAGAACCTTTCATGCTTTTAACTATTTAACAGTGTGTGGGTTTTTTTTGTGCAAGTTCCTCTTCTTCAGCTGTGCAAATACCATCATATACCTGAACTAATGTGTTAGCAATGTGCACATCAAAAAGAAGTTTGAAGAGTTATTTCTGTTTTTATACACTGTAGGATTGAAAGACGTGCATTGGGTTGTGTCTGGGAGAGGGAGCAGGAGAGGAAGAAAATGGAAGGAAGTCTGAGGTGCAGCGAGGGTGAGAAACTTTTTTTTTTTTTTTTTGCCAAGAGTGAAGGGCCTCTAATGATTGAGAGGGATTACCAGAGCAGCCAGTGGACTGGGAAAGGGAGAGAGCGTAGGATAAAGAGGTTAAGAGAGAAAGTAGCCCAGTGTATGAAGGGCAGAAAGATGACAAAGTGAGGGGAGAGTCTGTGTCTGAAAGTAATGTGCAGATTTAGGGCAAAAATGTAAACAAAAAAAATGTATGAATCCCCAAGTAAATAATTTATAATAATAATAATAATAATAATAATAATAATAATAATAATGCTAAATAATTTACAGTATGCCTACTCATCACATTAATTACTCCTTATTGTATTATATTTTGAGCAAAACTCAACTGTACATTACTGAATATCAATTAGTCCTTCTGATTGTATTTTTTGGTATGAACTATACTGATTATACACATATATATATATATATATATGCAATTGGATATGAAACGGACCAATTTGTCTTTTAAAGTGTCTTATTAAAAATCTTACTATATAAATAGCCTGAGCTGTATTTAATTATGTTTTGTTTTTCCTCTTTCATTTCACCTCAGATAATATCAGCAAACTAATTTTTTTAAAGTGATTTCCATTGTAAGGACTGAATTCAAATCCCTTAACCTGTGAGTAAAAAGGTTCATCATTTGTGTAAAATACAAACAAGCAATGCATAAATGAAAACCAAAGAAAGTGTGCATTGCTACACAAACTTAAGTGTGTGCAATGCTGAGCAGCAAATAGAAAGTGGGGGGGGGGGAAGAAGAAGCATGTCTTTCTCAGAAACTCATTTAGACAGCACTATTACTCAAGGTTGCCAAAGATAAAATTGAATAGGTCTGAAGTCTAAAAGAGCATTACATTGAACATATTGAAAAGCTTAAAAATGCATCTTATAATACAAAACATCCTCACTTGCAATTACTTCTTTAGTTATTGTATCCATGTCAATAAAATTAAAAATCGTCCAAAAACTATTTAAATTTATTGCAGTTACCGGTCAACGTAGAAACAGGATACAAAACCTTGAATATACTTCATTAAATTGATTGTTCATTATAAGTGGATAGTTTTTAAAGGCAGAAAATAACTTTTAAAAGCATGCCGAATTTTAGCAGAAGCTCCAAAAAATTGTGTTCCTTTTTTTTTTTTTTTTTTTAAGTCTTGTGCTGAGCTTCTGCCATTAAATCCAAATTCAGCACATACCTTTACTCAGTTTATCAGGTACATTTTTTGTATATATTGTGTTTCACTAGCTTGAAATAGATACCTTTATACATTGTTGTGTTATATAGACATGCTGGACTCTTTGTGAAACATTGAAATAAATTTTAAAAGCATGCCGAATTTTAGCAGAAGCTCCAAACAGTCTTTTTTTTTTTTTTTTTTTTTTTTTAAAGTCTTGTGCTGAGCTTCTGCCATTAAATCCAAATTCAGCACATACCTTTACTCAGTTTATCAGGTACATTTTTTGTATATATTGTGTTTCACTAGCTTGAAATAGATACCTTTATACATTGTTGTGTTATATAGACATGCTGGACTCTTTGTGAAACATTGAAATAAAATTACTGAATACAAGACATAGCCATCATATCTCTCTCTCTCTCTCTCTCTCTCTCTTTCTCTCACTCTCTCACTCTTCTGCGTTGTAGTCTGTGCGATTCTGTGGTCTACCTATGCCTCCTATTGGTCTGACTGCTGCAGTCCACAACAATCTCAGTCCTTTCATAGGACATGGAAGGAGGGACGGAGAGAGGGAGCCAGGAAACGGGGATGACAGACGAGGAAAAATAGGAGAGAAGGGAGGAATGATGGTGGGTGACAGGGTTGGAGAGGATGAGGTGGAAAAGAAAGAAAAGAGGAAGTCTATGGGGAAAGATGGGGTGGGTTGGGAGCAAACGGGGTTGTTGTGGGCGGCGGGGGGAGGATGGGAGGTGGGTAGGGAGGGAGATATTATGAATGTTGACCACTGTCCCTCTACATAAATCTGCACATTAACTGCTTCAAATGAGGCTCCCCATGTTTTCTCATCTTCTGCTACCTCACCACCCTTTTTCTCCCCTTTTTCCGCCACACACACCAACGCAGTCCGACACCATAACCCCCCCCCAGTCACCATCTCGCATCTGATTGGGCGATGTCATTTATAATGTCTGTCCACATCAGGGGACATTGTAGGGACCTCGGTCCTAACAACACCTCCCCCTGTCACAACCCAGTGCCTGATGGGAAGAAATAAACCAACTGCCATGCCTCTGAGAAAGCGACAGCGTCACACAGCTAATATCGACAATGAGTAATGGCACTTTGCTATTACAACTTCGCTGCTTCTCATCTGCCTGATAAACATTGGGGAATTGAAAAATGCAGAGGCAAGATGTTAATCCTCTTCCACAGCCAAAATAAATGCATTGCAAAGAGAGGCAGAAGAAAATGGAGGTCTGAAGTGTTTAAAAAGAGAAAACACACACAATTTGTCTCCTTGCATGTGTTGATAGGACACTACTAAAAAACGAGCAGGGGAGAAAAAAAATCTGAGCAAAACATAAAACCATAAGAAGTGAAAAAAAAAAACCATGAGACTATTATGAACAATTGAAGAATCATGGCATGTCTTGATGATGCAAAGATGCATACTGAAATGTTTAGCAATTTAGGCCAAACTGTTAATTTAAACCTGACGGGATGCAGGTTTAAATCAACCTTCTCATTTTTTGCAAACGTATTTTCTTCTGACCAAAAACAACAGTTAACATTTTGATGTTGTCCAGCGAGAGAGCCGACTTAAATCTGATAGAGATTCTGTGGACGCAGCTGAACATTAGGGCGATGGCAAGGAGGCCAGAGACTCGGAGATCACATCCAAATATATAGATTTTCATTTATTATTGAGAAGGATAGAAAACAGGGTTGATTTTTTGTTTGTTTGTTTGTTTGTTTCAATGTAGGTAAATAAAAACTTATAGAAATATTTTCCAGTACTGTTTGTGCACTGGCAGGATTTAGAAAAATTTCACGCATTTGTATAAATATGAAAACATATCCATATGTAAACATGTATAAACATTACACACACTTTTTTTTATCTATGTATTTATTATACATAAATGTATAAATGTTAATTTGTTAATTATAATTACTAACTGAATAAAATTAAAATTTTACT
>NW_006799961.1:2113775-2122202 GCF_000485575.1 Poecilia formosa
ATAATAATAATAATAATAATAATAATAATAATAATGCTAAATAATTTACAGTATGCCTACTCATCACATTAATTACTCCTTATTGTATTATATTTTGAGCAAAACTCAACTGTACATTACTGAATATCAATTAGTCCTTCTGATTGTATTTTTTGGTATGAACTATACTGATTATACACATATATATATATATATATATGCAATTGGATATGAAACGGACCAATTTGTCTTTTAAAGTGTCTTATTAAAAATCTTACTATATAAATAGCCTGAGCTGTATTTAATTATGTTTTGTTTTTCCTCTTTCATTTCACCTCAGATAATATCAGCAAACTAATTTTTTTAAAGTGATTTCCATTGTAAGGACTGAATTCAAATCCCTTAACCTGTGAGTAAAAAGGTTCATCATTTGTGTAAAATACAAACAAGCAATGCATAAATGAAAACCAAAGAAAGTGTGCATTGCTACACAAACTTAAGTGTGTGCAATGCTGAGCAGCAAATAGAAAGTGGGGGGGGGGGAGAAGCATGTCTTTCTCAGAAACTCATTTAGACAGCACTATTACTCAAGGTTGCCAAAGATAAAATTGAATAGGTCTGAAGTCTAAAAGAGCATTACATTGAACATATTGAAAAGCTTAAAAATGCATCTTATAATACAAAACATCCTCACTTGCAATTACTTCTTTAGTTATTGTATCCATGTAGAAACGGTCAATAAAATTAAAAACCGTCCAAAAACTATTTAAATTTATTGCAGTCAACGTAGAAACAGGATACAAAGCCTTGAATATACTTCATTAAATTGATTGTTCATTATAAGTGGATAGTTTTTAAAAGAAGAAAATAACTTTTAAAAGTATGCCGAATTTTAGCAGAAGCTCCAAAAAATTGTGTTCCTTTTTTTTTTTTTTTTTTTTTTAAGTCTTGTGCTGAGCTTCTGCCATTAAATCCAAATTCAGCACATACCTTTACTCAGTTTATCAGGTACATTTTTTGTATATATTGTGTTTCACTAGCTTGAAATAGATACCTTTATACATTGTTGTGTTATATAGACATGCTGGACTCTTTGTGAAACATTGAAATAAAATTACTGAATACAAGACATAGCCATCATATCTCTCTCTCTCTCTCTCTCTCTCTCTTTCTCTCACTCTCTCACTCTTCTGCGTTGTAGTCTGTGCGATTCTGTGGTCTACCTATGCCTCCTATTGGTCTGACTGCTGCAGTCCACAACAATCTCAGTCCTTTCATAGGACATGGAAGGAGGGACGGAGAGAGGGAGCCAGGAAACGGGGATGACAGACGAGGAAAAATAGGAGAGAAGGGAGGAATGATGGTGGGTGACAGGGTTGGAGAGGATGAGGTGGAAAAGAAAGAAAAGAGGAAGTCTATGGGGAAAGATGGGGTGGGTTGGGAGCAAACGGGGTTGTTGTGGGCGGCGGGGGGAGGATGGGAGGTGGGTAGGGAGGGAGATATTATGAATGTTGACCACTGTCCCTCTACATAAATCTGCACATTAACTGCTTCAAATGAGGCTCCCCATGTTTTCTCATCTTCTGCTACCTCACCACCCTTTTTCTCCCCTTTTTCCGCCACACACACCAACGCAGTCCGACACCATAACCCCCCCCCAGTCACCATCTCGCATCTGATTGGGCGATGTCATTTATAATGTCTGTCCACATCAGGGGACATTGTAGGGACCTCGGTCCTAACAACACCTCCCCCTGTCACAACCCAGTGCCTGATGGGAAGAAATAAACCAACTGCCATGCCTCTGAGAAAGCGACAGCGTCACACAGCTAATATCGACAATGAGTAATGGCACTTTGCTATTACAACTTCGCTGCTTCTCATCTGCCTGATAAACATTGGGGAATTGAAAAATGCAGAGGCAAGATGTTAATCCTCTTCCACAGCCAAAATAAATGCATTGCAAAGAGAGGCAGAAGAAAATGGAGGTCTGAAGTGTTTAAAAAGAGAAAACACACACAATTTGTCTCCTTGCATGTGTTGATAGGACACTACTAAAAAACGAGCAGGGGAGAAAAAAAATCTGAGCAAAACATAAAACCATAAGAAGTGAAAGAAAAAAAAAAACCATGAGACTATTATGAACAATTGAAGAATCATGGCATGTCTTGATGATGCAAAGATGCATATTGAAATGTTTAGCAATTTAGGCCAAACTGTTAATTTAAACCTGACGGGATGCAGGTTTAAATCAACCTTCTCATTTTTTGCAAACGTATTTTCTTCTGACCAAAAACAACAGTTAACATTTTGATGTTGTCCAGCGAGAGAGCCGACTTAAATCTGATAGAGATTCTGTGGACGCAGCTGAACATTAGGGCGATGGCAAGGAGGCCAGAGACTCGGAGATCACATCCAAATATATAGATTTTCATTTATTATTGAGAAGGATAGAAAACAGGGTTGATTTTTTGTTTGTTTGTTTGTTTGTTTCAATGTAGGTAAATAAAAACTTATAGAAATATTTTCCAGTACTGTTTGTGCACTGGCAGGATTTAGAAAAATTTCACGCATTTGTATAAATATGAAAACATATCCATATGTAAACATGTATAAACATTACACACACTTGTTTTTTTATCTATGTATTTATTATAAATAAATGTATAAATGTTAATTATAATAATTACTAACTGAAAAAACTTTAACTTTATAAAGCTATATATATATATATATATAAGTTATTAATTATAAATTATAACTTAATAATTACCAACTATTAACTTTGTAATTATTACAATCAAATTCAAAAGACAAGACATTTTAATGGCACATAGTTACAATAATTATGTTGATGTGTCCTAAAATAACATATTTAAAACTTACTGTAACTAAGTAAAAACAAATATTGCTGCATATAATGCTCACACCATTTCATATTTTGGATTTTAAATCCCCCACCCCCTCCCACACCAATTATTATAACAAACAAATCTGATCACATAACAATCAAAACATAAACTTTTTTTTTTTCCCACCATGTTGATGTTTTCAAGAGCATTCAGCTGAGAATCCTATATTTGCTCCTATTCTTCTCTGTATTCTCATCACTTTACATCAAACAGACGAAAGATTGAGAGAAGCCTTTGAACGAGGCTCCAGGGCCACTGACTCCCTTCGTACAACCCACTGTCACCTCCTCAAAGGCAGCTTGACTCCCACATACAACTCATGAACATTAAACAGGGCCCAAAGAAATAACTAACAACCACATTTTTGACCACACAAAAAAAGGGAGCTGCCACCAACTTGCATTGCCATTCTGATGTTTAGCGGTGAGCAAGCCATCTCCATGTGTAATGAGTGCTTTGTTTGCCACTTTCTTCCCTCTGGTCAATAATCACCAGCCCTGGCAGCCTGAAGAGAGTCTATTTTAGGATAGAAACCCCCTGTTTCGCAAAGCTTAACTCAGCCATAAACACACCAACTTTTTTTTTGTTTTGTTTTTACTAAGTCTCTCTTTCTCTGTCTCTCCGGGTAATCCCACTTTTGTTGGTTGTGAAGAGAAAGGTGAAGAGCAGGAGTAGGACAAAAAAACAAAATCTGGGGCCAAAGCCAAGGAAAAAGTTCCCGTCATAAAGGATCAAGATGGCCACCTCTCTCTCCCTTTCTCTCTCTCTCTCCCTGTCCCTCCCTCACTCCCTCCCCGTCCTTCGTTTAATCGTTTATCATCAGCCACCTTCTGCTGCTGGATCTCACACGACCCAAATCCCAGAAACCCCTGCCCGATTATTTAACTCGCATGCTCACAAGTCTACCAGCTTGACCAGAAACAGTCAGGCGTATTGTCTGGTGATCTGCAGGAGCTGCTTCATGCAAATGTTTGTGTCGATGCCTAAAAAGCCACCGCTGCAGTCCAAAGGCACATCAAGGAAATGAGAGAGCAGGCCAAGCCTTTGTGTGCGCCGTGTACAATAAAGGGAGGATTTAGAGGCCTTGCCGGCCGACCGCAGGGGAGGAACAAAATGAATGAAGTGAAGCGGTGTAGGGGTTGGGGACTCTGCAATAGTGGGCCGGGTTGGGTGTGTGGGGACTTGCTAATGCGCCCCCCCCTCTCTACCTCCGACACTCCAGCCCTGCCACCTACACGCGTTCATTGCTGGACAGCCCATATATAACACGGACACGTTTGGTCTCTCTAAAAGGTCACAAAAGGGTAAAACTTAAGAGGAAAGATGAGAGCAGTGCTGTCATAAAAATAGAAAAAAAAAAACCCATGTAAGGGGAGAATAAGTGGCTATTCCTCTTAAGCCCTGGATAAAATATTTCGGATTCAACGATGCAGAGTCCCGGCCAGCAGGGGTCTGGATTTACTGCCGAGGTCAAATCCCAGTGTCGATCAATAGTCAATCGCCGTTATCAAACACCAATTACATGAAGACAATGTCCCGACATGCAGCATAAACGGCTTTGAATTTGTTATTTCTCAGCATATTGGACCTTGTGGTCAATCTGTGAGTCTTTACAGCATTAATAATTTGAATATTTGTTCTTTCAGCAAAATATTAGGAATCTGGATATATTTGCGCTTTGTCTGTCTGCAACATTCATATGTGATTTTTGTTTTTGTCACACCGGGGTTCTGTTGAAGACTTGACTTGTGGTGTAATGGGAGCGCTTAATAAATATGAGAGGTTTATACTTGAAAGCCCCATCATCCCCCTTAATGCATATCCATTTGTTTATTGAAAAGACTCTTCATTAAAAACAAGTTGGAAGGGGGAAGAAAAATGAAAAACAATAATTATGTTGATGGCTTAAAAATCGCATCAAAATTAAGACATTTATCAGAAGCAAGTGCTCTGTAATCCCCTAAGTGCTTAGTGAAGACCTTTTATAATGCCACAGACATCACTGGCAAAAACAAAAGCAACTCTCAAAGAATCTCCTCACATGCTTTTTTTTTTCCCACCCATCCATCTATCCATTTTTTTTTATATACTGAAGCTCCATGTTTCTCTCTTTCTGCCCTTTCCTCTCGTTTTTTTTCAGAGAAATGGGTCTAATTGCACCTGAAAAGAAGAAAGGGAACAATAAGAGGGCACCCTCAAAAGCAAATCTCTTTGAGATTGAATTCTGAATTTCCTCTCCTGTTTTATTACTTTCTCTTTTAAATTTCAAGGACGTTCGGACGCCATGTCTCTCAGGCAGTGAGTCTCTTGTTCCATTTTTTTTCTCTCCTTTCACCCCCCCCCCCTCACCCTCTGTCTCTGGACGGCTTACCGCGGCCCAGATATGCATCTCTGACCTGTATGTTAAATTCATAGTTTCAGCAGTGACATCAGCAATGCCCGGACAACTGAAGGAAAAAAGGGAAAAATGGTGTGTCTGTATATGTGTGCATGTATGTGTGTGTCACTTGGGGGTGGAGGTGGAGGGGGGTTGGGGGGGGGTTGGGCCATGGGGTGATTTTTCTGCCCCCGTAACCATGACAACCCTCATCTCGAGACCGTTAGAAGAGAAGGGATGGCGACTCACACTCAGGGAGATACTGATGTCTGAGGTCCCCCTGATTTCTTTTGTTGTGCATGTATTCTGTTTGTGTGCGCCGTCACATGAAGACGTGGACACTTTTGTGTGCGGTGCAAAAAAAAAATTATTTCTACACGTCATCAAAATGAAATCCTTTTCAAATTTTACTATGCACTTTTTTCTTAAAAAAAATAATTAATTGCTTATATGTAATTTTTTATTTTTTTAAATTGAGCAAGAAGCAAAGTTTAAACAAAAACGGCCTTCAGTGATTGAATACTGACTGAATTTAATAATATTTGTATTTAAAAGAGAACTCCTGCCCATGGTTCAGTGGCGCACAATACCAAAAGCGAATAATTAAATAAAATTGCATCTCGACTCTCATCACCCCAAACACTGTCACTACGATCAACAAGCCTAAATTGCATCTCCAGTCATAAACATTTCTCACATCAAAACCTATATGGCTATCTCTCAATTCATATTCGACGCAGTTTAACATACGTAGGCAGGAATCTAGATAGAGGAATATGAATGTCAGAGGGAACATTTTAATCATTTGGCAGGGTTGGAAGCCCAATCTCCAAACATCCACATTTTGACACACAATCTCCCTCTCTCGTCCCGCCCTCCCTTCTCTCTATCCTCTGGTTTCATCATCTCATCTCACACCCTTCGCGTCTCAGGGACCTATTAAATCCCCCCTCCCAGCCGCACCAGTGTCCCCCCCCCTCCCCCTTCCACTTCCACTGCCCCTCTCCCCCTTTCAAATGTCACCTTCATTTTTCTGTTCATATTCTCGGACTGCAGTTCCCTGTAGATAGTTTAATTCTTTTTTTTCTTTCTTTCTTTTTTTTTTTTTCTTGGCGTCTAACCGTCACCTTTACGGCCCGATATGGTCACCGTGGTCTCTTCTTCACAAGCACACATTGGCTTGATGCCGAGTCCCGGTGCTGATGAGGCCTGCGCTTTTATGACGCTCGTGAGTTTATGCAGAAATGTGCGTAACAAGATGTTGTGTCTAAAACGGGCTCTTTTGTTTCCCTAAAACCCGTTTTATGTGGGGACAAAACATGATCAAGAATTGTACTTCAGGGTCTTAATCCACTCAACTATCAACAAACTGACAAAATAACTGTGATCCGTTTTTGCCCCCGGCTGGATCAAAGTTTGCTTAACTGCAATCTCATGATGTAATGGATTAACTGTTCATAAAAAACAGCACCACGAATGGTTTGCGTTAGGGTCTGTTCGTATGGGCTCGCACAGTTTTGGCTGATGGGAGTTCTTTGTCTGCCAGGCCTTGTGGAGTTCATCACAAAGTCTGGTTGGGTTTTTTTGTTTTTTTTTTTCCTTCTTTTTTTTTTCCTCCCCCAATTTTACAGACAAGCATAAATTCTTGGACTTTTTAATGAAAAACGTATATATTAAAATTGCACCGTTACATGTACGCATTTAAATAGTTTATGCTACACTGCTTTGTGCATTAACTTTAGAAACTTGGCAGAAGTGATGTGACATGGTCTTAATGTTGACAGAAAATGTCCCAATTAGTTTCAAAAGCTTAAACGACGAAAGCGGCAGACGGCTCAGGAAACGTATCGGTTCTAAAATGTATCTGTTGCTTCTTCTTTTTTTTCTTTTTTTTCCTGACCAAATTATTGTGCCCGGTTTGAGCTTTGTGTCACCGAATAAAAACATATACGGGCGTATTGGGGCAGTGATGCACCTTCCCGTTAATGCCCCTTGATAATGTCACATCTCCGCAACACAGTATTATAGTTTACCTTTTCTATCTCTCGCACGCACACATGCACACTCACCGCAGGCTGTGCAGACTCCAGCTGCTGCCAAGCGCTGCATGAGGGCATAAATTGTCAGGTGTTGGCCAGTAATTCTAAAATGCAATCTTCTCTGCTGCTTCCCTGCTATCTCACTCCCTAAATTTTCCACCTCTCTTCAATGTCCCTCTGTTCTTTCTAAAGCGCCTTCTGTCATTGTTTGTCTCTTTACCTCCCTCTTCTTTCTGTGTCTACAAATGTTCGCTTACCCTCATTTCCTTTCTGTCGTTCTGCATGTCCATCCCGTCTCTCCCTGTCCGTCTCACCGTCTTTCTCTTTGCATTAATGGACAGGTAAAGGTCGCATGATAAATGCGTCGCAAACAAGTCAGAGTGTATTAGATTATAGTTGTAGTCTCCAGCTGCTGAGTTTTGGCACCAAAGCCACCAACAGAAAATTGTGTTCCCGTTCTTTATAATTCCAAATTACGCTTAAGCAGCTGCACAACAAATCAAAGTTACAGAGTATGGTAACAGAAAAAAAGAGAAAAGAAAAAAACATTGGGAGTGAATCCTAACTCTTGGGTTAACATAAATAAAATGATCAATTTTCTATGCCAAAATGACTGAATAAAGCAATTAATGAAGTTTTTGCTTGCCCAGAGTTTCCTGATGTTTCATGAGCACATATTTCCCCTACATTCTATGCACACAAACTTTTTTGTGATGATTTTACCAAAAAAAAAAAAAAAAAAAGAAGGTTGTCACACGGTGTAAAGCTTTTTCTCTTCCCGACTCCAATGACCGAGAATCAGTGCCTTAAAAGTTGGAAGCAAAACCAGAAGGATAAAGTTTTTCCTCACTGACTAAGGAGCAGAAGCAAAGTTTTTGAATACCATTACAGTCATTCTCAAAATTCCACATGACAATAGACGAGCAAAGGTAGATTCCACCCCTTCCCAAAACATGTCACCTTACTAAACAAAATCTCCACGTAGGTCAAGGGCTCACCAATGAAATAGATTGTTTACATCTAAAAGCAATGTAAATACATTAAGAACTGAAAAGAAAAATCATGCAAGCGAGGAAACTGAAATCCATTACCTTTTTTTTTTTTTTTTTTTTTTTTTTTT
>NW_006799961.1:2122610-2173564 GCF_000485575.1 Poecilia formosa
GCACACACACGCACACGCACACACACGCACACGCACACACACACACGGGCACAGGAGCTATCACCCCTCACGCCCTCCCCTCTTGCTCTCTTAGCACATTCTTTGGTCAAACCCAAGGAAGCAGCTCACCAGGCTAGACATCATTCGCTGTTCTGAGAGGCAGACAGGGAGGGAAGGAGTTCACATAGAGAAATCAGCAGGAAACTTTGGAAGAAGGCAATTTAGAAGCAATCAGAGAAAAATTTGAGGTGGATTAGGTTGAGGGTGTGTAGGAGCGGGGAACCAACGCCGTATCCATCTGTCTATGAGAGGCCTTCATCAGCAGTCATCTCCTGGCCGGCCAAATCAATCTCTCCTCCTTACTCTCCGCTTTTCCTCCTTTACCTTCATGCTATCTATCCACTCTACTCCAGTTCCCTCTCCTCCACTAATCTCCTACTCCCCTCTTGTACTGCTCCCAAACATTTTACACTCAGATTCAGTCAGATGGTCTTATCAAGGGCAACCTGAAGAGACAGAACACTGAGCAGCCGGCGTGTTGCTCAAGAGCACATCAACAGCCCAGTTGATCTGCTCTTTACCACATCAAAAACGCAGACCTTCAGCCTGTGATGTGTAGGTCGATTTCCACTGGGCCACTTAACTATAACTGCTCCCTTTCTTCCATTTCCTTCATAAGAAGAACTACTTTTGGCGAGTCAGTGCCCGTGTCGGTTTCTTTCTATGTACGCGCATGAACCATATGGGCTATATGTGTGTAAATTATGATGTGGGAGTTAGTATGAGCTACGCAGCAAAGCACAGACTGTACGGAATAAAAAAAAAAATGTATGGCCACGGTAGATCTCTATTCTAAAATGAACTGATTTGGTCTCCAGACACTATTCGCCCAATTTCCTACATTATCTTTTCTCTATCATTTACCATACATCAGTTATCATTGAGACTCATTTATGAGAACCCATTTCATCTTTAGAGAATTCTCAGATGATAGAAAACTGATCTCCTCTGCTCTGGTATTACTTTTGACTGTCGTCCAATCTGAAAGCGGGCAGAGTTGAAATTGCTTTAATATTCCCTCAGTTTCAACGTGTTGCTGGCATAATACTTTGTATTTCGGCAGCATGGTCACGAGGATCGCTAACAAGAAAAGAAACCAAGATATCTTTAAATGTTTAAACTTGTGAAACAGACCTCGTAACCTCTTGCAACAAATGTGAGCTCGGGCAAAGTGTTCAAATCCTGCAGATGGCTGCGAGAGCTGCTCTGGAGCAAACGACAAAACTCTGCAAACTTTCTAAATGCGACTGTGTATTTGATTAACTTCTCTCTGCAGGGCTTAAGTGTTTGCTTTCTTCTTCCTATATGAAACACCCTCTTTTAATACAATGACATCCACATGTTGAAAAGATCAAAGCTCAGAACTCATAACTTCTTGATTATTGACAACCATACTTTGTCTGAAGATACAACATGGAAATAATCACCTCATTAAAGATTGTGGAGGGAAAAAAAACTCAATCAGCACATCTTCTCGTTTCTCAAGAACAATATGGAGGAAAGTAAAGCAAAGTAAGTGATAAACTAAATATACAGTGGACTATGTTTGCTGACTAAAAGTTCAGTGGAAATATCTCTAATATTAAACGAAAAGTTATCTTGTATCTCTTTAAGATTGGAGGGAAATTAGATATTTTAAAATTATTTTAGGGAATTCTATTACCATTGTTCAAATCCAGCAGAGGAAGGGAAAGTTCTAAAGTTATGAAAATGTATTGCAGCAGTCACCTAGGATAACAAGAAAGTGACTTCATTGGTTTCAACACTTGCTGCTGATTCATTTCTAATGGGACAGACAATGTCCCAACAAAGATGCACACATTACCATCCGATTGATTTTAGGTGCATTTGACAAGCAGACCCAAAATGTTTCGTTATTCCCCAACATATTTCTTTGACTTGGACATTCTTTGTGAGCCCTTCCACGCTCAGTTTCAAAGCAGGGTCACAGTCGCAGAGTAGTAACTCTTTCCCCTGTCAGCCAAGCTTCCACTCGGCGGCTGAGAGTGGGAGAGAAAGGCTTCCGCTGGGAATTAAAAGCTGTGATTTTCAGCAATAAAACGATAACCAATGATTCTGTCGCAGCAGTTACAGTTTGTGGCTTAGAAAGTAACTGAAACTTCAGTGGAAATGTGTAACTTTAACCAGCTTTGAGGTGAGTTTTTGCCAACGCAGACTTTGGCGTTCCGTCGCTTCTGATGCAAGAGAAGACGAATGAAAGCTGCGGTCTGGATTCAGATCTAGCGTTTTAGTCAATGACCAAATGCAAAGAGCTCGTCACCTTTTTCAAAGATACATCTTATAAAAGTTATTCTTTTTTATTCTCCCAAGAAAAATAAATTGTCTACTGAGCGCTGTTTTGAGGATTCAAAGTGTTACCTATACTCAATCATGTCGCAGGATAAAAAAAAAGAATTAAAAAAAAATGAAAGTAATAAAACTAACATTTTTTTTAAATAAAATAGACCATCTCTTGTTCAATCTGATATAAAATATTAAAGTAGATCATTTCAAGGTTTAGAATTTTGACATAATCTGAAGGGCATAATAAATATGTCTGCTTTGATTTTTAAGTTATTTTGAGAAAAAAATATATTTTGCAGGAACTCATTGTTCATCTTAACAAAATCAGTAAATCTAACTGATCAGGCAAAATGGGCAGAAGAGCAAAGATTCAGCTGGGGATGAAAGGTGAAAATGATGAGTTGGTACAAATCTATTTATTGTGAAAGCATGAAAAATTTTAAATTGACCCTGTGAGATTAAGTATAACTTCCGATAAAACACTTTGTTAACAGTAAAATAGACATAAATATAGGCATTTTACAGTAGCAAGGTATTAGCCTCAATGTTTATCAGTCTCTCCATGACGATTTCTGCTTAATGCTGGTGTCATTAGCAGATGTTTGCTCATAGCTGGAAGGCACAAGTGAAGCTTAATGGTTAGCATTAAACTGCTAACGAAGCGCATGTGAAGCCATGCATACATGACATTTATTACATGAAACAACAACACCAGGGTGCTGCTTGGAGCTAGATACTGATCCCTTGGTGGATAGTGTGCAATTATCTCTGATGTACAACTATAATAGAGACAAAAGACGAAAGTCAGAAACAAGAAAAAAAAAAGGGGTATGTGAACCATAATACAAATTTAGTTTTGTCAATTCTCCAATAGATGTACAATACAAAATTTTCAAAGCACAAAGTAAAAAGCAGACAACATGAACCATGTGTGTTTTTTTTTTTGTTGTTTTTTTTTTGTTTGTTTGTTTGTTTGTTTGGTTTTTTTTGGGTCGGGGGGATACATACAAAGTTATTATTTTGGTTAAACCCAGGTTTTTTAGGCTTTATTAAATATACACTATATAGCCAATGTGAAATATTCATCAACAAAAAAGAAAAAACAAGCACACATTCATGTCTGTGTCCATATAAAGCAAATTAGCAGTGTTTTATACAAACGTCCATACTATTTAGGGACAACCTAAAAACTATGAGAAAGCCAGAAATAGACTTCATAAAAAATAGGATTCTAATCATTTGCTAAACAAACAAATGCATAAATAAATATGTTTCATGATCCTCATATTATACAGAATGGTAATTTTATTTTTGCATTTTTGTAGATCAAGACAGATGCTGTATATGCATGTGACAGTGTGGTAACCGTCACTCTGTCATCAAAATAGATCCAGAGATGGCAGTCGTGCGAAGACTTAAGGAGATCTTTATTTCTCAGTGTGCCTTTGGGCCAGAGCGATAGTGATCTCCTGCTGAGACGGAATTAGCTATAAACTCATTTTCAGTGCCTTGACCCGGATTATGGAGAAGGTGGGTCATGGAAGATATGACAGTGTCCTTATTAATATTCAATAAAACAATGGAGGGTGATACGCTTGAAAGTCAAGGGCTCAGCAGGTGGGGACTTGCCTGTCCTGTTTGCCATAAGAAGACAAAGAATCACTGTTGATTATCACCATTTTTAACTTAAAAACTCGAGAAAACTTTAATTCTTTAGCCTTGTTTCCCCTATTTTTTTAATATGTCAAACAAAGATCAAGAAAATTCACATTTTTTGAAAGTTTATTTTTTCTTTTTAATGATGAAACTTCAGTATCCCCCCCATTTATTTTTAAAAAGGAAAGGTCACGTTTTCCTTCTTGAGCTTAAAAACATTCCATTTCTACATGCGTTATCCCTTCTCGTATTCAACCCGCAAACATCCACAAACTACACGTGCGCCATCCGAAAATGACAGTAACACGTGCCGCCCCTTAAATGAGACAACTCAAATGACTGTGAAGCCGATTGCTTCCAGTCAAGTCCTGCCCGGCGATGTATTTGCGGCGCCGCATTTTCATTATTAAGGAATCGCCGGATGTTTATGCGAGACAAAAGATGAAAAATAAAGAGAGGTAGGGAAACAGAGGAAAGAGTGTGCATAGCATGTGGAGGCCATTATTTTTGGCGTGCTCCAAGGCTGGGAGAATTAGAAAATATCATTCTGTCAGGGTGATTTGATAGTGCGATGAAAAATGTCAGAAGTGGAGATGACAAATCATGGTGCTGAGGAGAGAGGACTGGGAGACAGGGGATGTCATTTGTCATGAGTGCCATTTGACTGCACCCCACCTCCTCCCTCCCTCTCCCTCCCATCTGCCTTCCCTTCCACATCTCACACCCCTCTCCCCCCTTCTTCACTCCTCAACTTCCTACTCTTCTACCTCCTCCGTTGTCTGCCTGTCTCTCCCTCCCTTTCTCTTTTCATTGTAATGATCTATTTGAACACATTCTACTGCCTCTCATCTTTCTTCATCCTCCCCGATCGTGAACCCTCACTCTGCCCCGAGTCTCCCCAATATTGCTTTACTTTCCCAGCTGCTTACATTAACAGCACTGCAGTCTTCTGGCTTAGTAATTTTTTTATTTATTTTTTGCCTTTTTACCCATTTCTCACTCAGCACACAGCAACAAAAGAGCTTTGATTTATTTACGACTAGTTTTCACATAATTTTATCCTTGCTCCTCCCATTTCTTCCTTCGCTCTCCTCACTCTTCCTCCTCCTCAGACAAATCTCTGGTCTTTGTGAATGGGAAGGATTAGACTGGCATTCAGGGCAGAACGCTCATGAGCATTCGAATAGGCATGAAGTGCACACCTACACACTTTATGGAATTGCATGCATACATACACACGTGCATGGTCAAAATGTCAAGCCTGGTGACATTTAAGCATTTTATCTTGTGTGGCGTCTGCTTCAGATCTTGGGGGGTGGGAAATAAAATAAAATAATAAAAAGGTTCTCAATAATATAAGCTCCACAATAAACACTGAGATCAAATAGCGGGCGACTTAATGCTTTGAAGCACATTGTGAAACTAAAAAGTATATATTCAGAAATGATTAAAACAAATTTAATTGAAAATTTTGCAATTATTTGCTACCTTTGGTAAAAAGAAAAAAAAACTCATTCACTTTAACTCTATCAATTTATCAATATTTCTTTAAGCCAGTTTTTGACCTTCGTTTCTTTCTGAAACCCCAAAAGTATACCCTGAATTTACTGTGTTCCCGTCTGTGTGAGAAATATAAAAGCATACATGCGCGAAGAAATTCACATGGACTTTTGTGTATTTTCACATATATGTCCCTGCACACAAGTCCCTATGTGTGCGTCTGTGCACGTATGTCCAAACCTCTTTGCATCTGATGTAAGAAAGCAAGGGGGTGTGGAAACGGGGTTGAGGTGGGGGTGGTGCTTTGTTGCGTCTGGCCATCCTCAGTGTAGCGTGGTCTGTGCCGCTGTCCGGGGCCTTAATGCCGGGGTAATTAAGGAACAGCTTCAAGGTTGCATGGACACAAGACAATCCAGGCCTAATGAAGTATCGATCGACCGCATTGGGGCCCATGCTTGGACTAAGGCAAGCTGACATTCATTTAGAGCAGGGCCATTGCGGGACGGCAAACACGCACACATATACGGCACACATCACAAAAGCAGGCTGATGACAATATAAGAGACTCGGCGGCACTCAGTTTTAATCACATGGGAAACAATGAAGAGCCTCGTTTAGAGCCACTGGGTGTATTCGTGGGTGTGTGTGTGTGTGTGCGAGCGCATACCCGTGCGCAAGTGTGTGTGTGTGTGTCGCTTCATGTCCGTATCAGTCTCTGAACAACCCAATAGAAGGCTCAAAGCAATTTCCCACTGAAAACAGTACTGATTACACCAATGATGATTATGGTGATAATGATTGTCCTCCCATCAGCACGGTCATTAATGTCGGTTGCATATATATATAAAAAAAAAAGAAAAAAAGAAGTCTGTCACACCTTACAATCAATGTCATCACACTTTTTCCAACTGTAGGGTAATAACCCAGTTCACATCATCTCAACGTGATGTATTTGTATTTTAATTTTCTCCTATTTAACTTGGCCTAACAAACTCATCCAGGGCAATTTAGGATGAATTCTATCACGACAACATAGAATAAGCCAGAACAGTAACAAATACCCTTTTGTTTGTTTGTTCTCATCATGCGTTTGTTCCCGCCATCACAAAAATGTGACAGTTACTGTGAAAACATTTGCATATTACAGCAGCATACAGAAAGTTACACCTGTTTTAATAAACTAAGGCTTGCAGTCAATCGCATTCCTTGGGTGACAATTGGAAATACTTTGAAGATGCAGAAATTAATTTCTACAGTAAAACTTCTGCAATTTACAGACAAGAGTATTCAGAGGTTTATCATGAAGCAAGAGCATCCCTCTGAGCCTCTGTTCAGACTGCAAGTTTTAATGTTCTGTTCATATCCTCTTCCCCCCCCCGCCCCCCAAACAGGTTCATTTAGCCAAAATCAGTAAATCCAGCTGACCGACTGAAGTGGACAAAAGAGCAAAGAGTCTGTTAGAGATGAAAGGTTAAAAAAATTAATAAATAATGGTTGGTTCGTACTAAAGATATATTTGTGTGCCCTTAAATACATCAAACATTTGACTTCAACCATGTGAGATTAAAAATACCCTCTGATACATTTTTTTTTTAACATTAAAATTTTTAAAGGAGACCAACACGAGACTCCAATAAAGTCTGTTGCCCTAAAATGACTTGCAGACTCTGAAGATGACATGACAGAGTCTGCGCGCTTCCATGTTTACTCAAATAAATGTAGATGCTGCAACATGTCACCATACGTGTATTTGTTTTGTTGCTGTTTTGATTGTTGAGCAATCAAAACACCAAAAAAGTCGACTGGCCTCATCTTGAGCGTTTGCGGAAACATGCGCAAATACTGTGTGGAAAGACCCGATTTGACCGACACCTGTCTATGTGGTTAACTTGATCCTGTCGAAGCACTGCGGTTCTGCACAGGGTGTGATCAAAGAGATACAGCTGAAACCTGCGATTTTGCAATGCTTGTTTTCCATTGTTTACATTTTATTTCATTGCGCACCGCTTCCCTCAGTGCAAAATTGTGAAATGTGAGTTGCATCACGCAATAAAAAAAAAAAAGCAAAAAAGAAATCGGATATCCCTCATTCTTCAAAAAAAAGAAGAAAAAAAAATTCCTTTTTGCCAGCAGTGTGCGTGCCGTGCAGCCCAACTGACCTCAGGTGACCTCAACCCCTGTGCTTGCTTTTATACATGTGCAGAATTACTTACATATTCATACATAAATGGGAGTCTAGACGTGCCCATCCGCAGCGTCTGCCCGTTTCAGTTCCCACCTCGTCCGCAGGCCTTGTGATTATATCTCTGATTGACATATGTTGAGATTCACATCTATTGGCCTACTTGTTCACTGATTGAAGACTTGACTTCTCATCTCCAGACAACTTTATCAAGGAAGTAGTAGTCAGACAATCACAGTGCCAGAGACAAAGGAATAAAAAGCAGAGGCAGAGAGAGAGAGACACACACACACACACACACAGATAAAGGATATGAATGATCTTGATTGTAATGGCTATAACTGCTGCTTTTCTTGAAAACATGATGCAAAAACCCCAAATCTCCCTCACTGTCCCTCGCTCTGTTTCACACTCTCCCTCTCTCTCTCTCTCTTTCTGACAAACACACACAGACAAACAAAGCCTCACATGTCGTAAATCCACACCAAGAAAAACATCTGAGAAAAACTTTGCCATTAAAACATTCATAATTGCACAAAACTGCACTGCTAGCGCTCTTAACTCCCACGACAATAGAGCTCCATGCTCAGCGCCTATTATTTCTTGTCCTTGTATTCAAATGTATTTAAATGGGAGATGTTTAGATCCACTTTATGCTGGCAAACAGTCCACCGCTGAGAACTACGCAAAGATCGAGCACTGCAGTCTAGCTTGCATCTACAGTAGAAGCGCAATTTTGAGGATGTAACCCCTCTCTCACCCTCACAGTCCAGCAACTTTTAAACCTGTAGTTAAAGCGCTGACTTCACATTACTATGCCCCCCCACACCCCTCCCTTCCCTTGATCTGGCAGCGCACCGTGAATTTTTGAGCAGCGCCAAAATGCTCTCATTTTAACTGATCGCTCCAATCATATGCAAATGTGGCGGGCAGGTGGGGGGATATCTTTCAGCGGTAATTGGCGGTTCTCTAATGGAGACTTTGGGTGTCAGTTGAAAATATGTTTTAAGCCTTAATGAGTTTTGACGGGTCAGATCAGAAAGTGCCTGGGTGTGCAACTGCGCGCATGTGGGCGCGCGCTTGTGCGTGTGTGCCTGTGCCGCCGCGCTCCACCTGATGCATTTTTAAACAACACCAATTACACCACATGGCGAGTTTCACTGAAACATTTTTATTGTGCAATATTCGTCATATATAGAGACATCAACATTGATTAGATTCACAGTCCCCTCCTGGTGATACGCCGAGGTAATCTAGGACAAAAACGAGGAGAGGGCCTCAAAATGGATGCTAAATGCAAGTGACTGTGGAGGGTCAGGTTTAACCTTTCATGTGATAATCTCAGGCACTCGCACTAACGGCGTGGAATTCATGTCAGCTGTTTGGAAAATACAAAATGAATATAGAAGAGAAAACATGAGCATGTTTTTTTAAGTGCTCAGAAGTTAGTTTTTTTTATGAGCCATGTACAATCCCTCAAAACTGTTCAAACCCATTAAGCTTTTCTGCTTTTTGTCGAGATGTGACAGATCAATGCAAAGAATCGCATGCCTAACGGAAAGTAAAAGGATTAATTGTAGTGAAAATATTTCCCAAATGCAAACCTGAAGTGGATTGGTAGTTGTTCTGACGCCCACTCCCCCTTTTACTCACACATCCGTAAACCCAGAGTGTCTTCACGTCACCTGGTGTGAGCGTCATGTAACTTAGAATCGAGACACGGATTTAATGACGCTGGACTTGATGACTTGGACTTGACTTTGGATTTGACTTGATCTTTCACACCAGTGACTTTATGACTTTCGTTGGACTTAAAAGATTTCTTACAAACAGAAATATGTTCCATATGAAAAGCACCGGGCACGCAATGATGAAACCTTAAGTACAATCCATCCTGCTGTGCCCCACACCTGCTGCTGTGCCCCAGTATTTCTTTCTCTTGTTGCTACAACAAGCCGGCTGTTATTTACCTGATTTTCTTCAGTATCCTTTGATGACAGCAAAGACTCTGATGTTGGTAGAGAGGTCCTGTCACTCAGTGCTATCAGGGAGGTCTGCATATAGATAGAAAAATGTGTAGGAAAAAAAACAACCCCTGCAAATTTCATATGCTATAATGCAGCACAGCTTTGTTCCATAATGTTCAAGTATTTTATGTAAAATTTTGAAAATAAAAAAATTTAAATGTTTTGCCCTCCCATTCCCCCTTCTATGTCAAGTAGGTGGGTCACTCTTAGAAAGTATATTTCCCTTTTGCATTTTTCCCCACGTGTAAATTTGTTACAAATTGCCTGCTTAAATGCAATACATTTTTATTCAGACAACCCTGTGTTTTATTTAGCTGTTACTTGCATTTAGTAAATTCTCAATCTCCACATCTAGCAAAAATGATTAAGAAAACCATAAAAACTAAAGTAGAGAAGTTAAACGCGTCAAACCTCCTTTAGACATTTAAACTTAAGCAAAAAAAGGATGAATCAAAGCTCATAAAAGGCACTAATGCGTGCTTAATGTCGTCCTTACAGCTATGTTTTTGTGCTGAATAATTTAAACTTGGAGCCATGAAAGTGACAAGTTCTAACTCCTGTGTAAATCAACAAAAGATTACAGACTGGCTTTTAAATCAGATGTTTAGCAGTGATGTCATCAAACCTCATAAAATAATTTTAATTTAAACAGTTTGCAATAGAAACACCGGTAATGCTACATGCTACCTATAGCACTTTGAACTGCCTTGTTGCTGAAATGTGCTACACAAATAAACTTGACTGACTGATATTTCACTTGCAGGTGTAACTGCAGTGGAAGTTGTTCCAACGCGTGGGGCTGAAAACAATTACTAGCCACACTTTGCACATTTTCATCTTTAGAAAACATGTATTAATTTCCTTCCACTTTGCAATAATGCACTACTTTGTGTTGATCGACAATCCTTGTGGTTTTAAAGTAATAAAATACGGGAAAGTTCACCAGTCTAGGTATTGTATAAGTGTTAAAGTTTGTCCCACTCCAATATATAGCTTTTGGTCTGTTATATAAAATTCCCACCGCTTATCCACGATAAGACTTTTGTCACCAAACGTCCTGCAATTATTCATTTTGACAAAATGCAGCAGTATCTAAAATTTCCCATTAATATGCATGCGTTGCTATCCTTGCAATTTACAAAGCAACTCGTCATTTTGCCCAGCAGTAAAACTGCAATAGAGGCAACAGATTACTTTGACACTCCAAGTGGTTTTAGATTTATTGTGCATAATAAACACATGAGCGGCTTTTGAATGAAATCATCCAATGCATCTACATCTAGTTTTACTTTATCTGTACAAGTGCATGTATAAACAAATAGCTGAACAGAAGGTGGCACTTCAACACTCAAATAGATCATAAATCATGTGGACGATAAATCATGGTTTGTTTGGACGTACAGCAGGAGGCCGAGAAGTGAAACTGCTGTCCGGTTCATAGGCCTGTGTATTAATAGAAAAAGAAAAAAAAAAGTGCCCACCTGGGTGGCCATAAATAACAAAATACAAAATATGAGGTGGCAGCTGATGATCTGAGTTTGGTTTATCCTATGATGACTGAGTCGTTAGATAGAAAAGTTGCCAAGGTTCTCCCACAGTGCACTTGTAAAGTTTGTGAAGAACAGGTTGAATTTGCTCAAGATTAACTTAGCACTATTATTGCTGAGTTATAAACACGTTCCCCACCCCCTTTTTATATCTGAAATGCCTCATAATGCCCAATGCCATAACTCTGACTGTCCAGCACTTTTTGTATTTTTCCACAAAAGGTTATTTTGATGTTGCACCACTGCTGCCTACTGCAACTTGCAATCAAGGCGTGTTTGCCACCAAAGAGTTAAAAAGAATGTATTTAGCAGTACTTTGCTAAACAAACCTCCATGTCAATTTATGCCATGTGAAAAAGTAGGACAGCATAATCCTTTAGCACAAACCCAATCTGGGAAATCTGAAGAGTACGTGATTAATTCTTCGGTATTAATCATGTAATTCTTTCATATAAAACAAAGCTTAAGCCTTATTTGCTAAGATATTTGACCTTGGCAGAGAGTTAAGACATTACAGCTTGGATTTAAAATGCATCTAAAGATTAAAAATGATGGTTGACTATTACTAAGGATTATAAATCCAAGGAAAATTGCTTTTTCATTTTGAAACAAAACTGATTTTAGAAGGGAGATGGGGTCAGGTGGTATATGAGGTGACAACTTGAGCTTAGACTGAGAATGTTCTCTGATGGATATGGATGTTGGATAGAAGAGATGGCACATTCTTTTACTTTTTTATATATATATATATATATATATCATTTGCCCCCCACATTTCCCTTTTTACAGAAGCATAAAAATTAAAGTAATATCCTTGTAAGAGAAACAAGATTTGTTCTAAATTTATGCTTCAGTGCTTGAGGCTACGCGGCACCTCAGACACACAGAGTTTATTTGATCTCTGCTCGTTGAGGGGAAAAAATCCTTTATGACTATCAAATGTGTCTCACTCTTTCCCTGTGAATCTTGTTTACCGATGCTGCCGTGTGTTTATCTGTGAATGAAAATGACTCTGGAGACACCATGCACTCCTTTGCCCCAACAACAACACATATTTCTTTCATTTCATGGTCTTTATAGAGAGTGGGAAAAAAGTAAAGTGAAAGTACAAGGTCGCTTTCAAAGACATCGTTTTTATAATTCATGCCGAAGTCAGATGCGGGTCTTCGACTTGATCCAGGGGCCTTGCCAAATGTTTTATTTAAATTCATTGGTCAAACATTTCATATCTTGAGGCCCCTTCAGTAGGAACTCTTGTTTTCTGTACATATAAATATAATCATTAACAAATCAAATAAGCGAGCGCATATCTTCTGTACAAGAAGTACAAACACTCTTGTACAGGTTAGTCAGTAGTCAATATGTTTTCTACAGAAACACCCACACACTTAACACCTATCCAAGATCAGGTCAGTTATGCATAATCCAAACTCTCAGCCCATTTTATGCCAATTACATTTTCTCTCAAACTTTCGTGTAATGGCTGGTAACACCCTTCTTTTAGTAACATTTCTTAATAATTGAGTTTAACACATGAACTCTTTGGGAAACCTTGATGAACTTTGACTTAGGTCTATTTTGTTATTCCCCAGTTTTGAAATGTCCTTAATGCTGATAACGAATAAATCCGAGTGTGTACGTCGTTTGCTTTTACCTTTGGATACAAGAACAGAATAAACAGTTTCAAGGTTTGCTTAAGACTGTTTACAAGCATAGCTAAGTTTTATGAATTTCTAAATAAATTGGAATTTTTTTCTTTGGGGGCTTATTGGAAGTTATAAAGCAGATTGTATAAAAAGCATGTTTATTTGGGTGTTGGGCTGCATAACAATTATGGTAGAAAGGTGATAAAATAGAATGAGCCTCTGATAACTTTGGCTTCATCAGTTTTGTTTTTTTTATATTTATGCCAATTGTGAACTATAAAAAAAAAATTAAAAAGAAATAGTTCAACTACATGGAGAACAGAAAATATTGGAAAGTACCATAAACATAATGAAATTGCTTAATTTTAATGCTCCTAGCAAGATTTGATTGTAAAATGAGTCAAGGATGATATAGTTTTTATCTATAGAACAATTTCCCATAATACATTTTCCCAATTTCTTTTGCACTCTTGTCATAAATTGTTAATCAAAACAGAAGCTACATTTTCAAAAACAGGGCTTCTGAACATTTATATCTCTAACATCACAAAATGCATGTGGCAACTTTTACTTTTTTTTTTTTTTGCTTTACTAGTATATTTCAATTGCTTTCCTCAAGTTCAAGGTTTGAACTTGTATTCTGCACAACTTATCTTAAAGTGTATACACTTCACATATGTTTATTTACAGTTAAACACATGAAAGTAGTTTGTAAAAAAAAAAAAGGTCAGAGGCAGAGTAGAATCGTCAGATTGCACACTTTAAGACCATTGAAGATTTTATTAAAAATTAAAAATTTTAAGATTTTATTAAAAATCTTCAATGAATTTCAAAACCATGTAGTCTGGTGGTCAATGTGTTCTATTG
This sequence comes from Poecilia formosa, assembly GCF_000485575.1. NCBI lineage: Eukaryota > Metazoa > Chordata > Actinopteri > Cyprinodontiformes > Poeciliidae > Poecilia > Poecilia formosa. The sequence continues at coordinate 2,136,400 of NW_006799961.1, forward strand.
AAAGGATGATGTTTCTGAACTGTTGCATTGCCCTCCATGTTCACAGAAGATGATTACCAGATAAACACACTTGGGGACCAAATATCAGTTTGTGTCGGCAAGGAAAGCCTCCATTATATCCCACGCCATGATCATAACAGTCAGAACCTAAAACATAATAAGAAAACTCCAGTCACCAGCAGGAAGAAGGAAGTTCTTTGGCGATGTTTAAGAAGATTAAACTGAAGTGAAATATTCTGGCAAATCACATGTAAGTTGATCCAAGCAAACATTTATTCATTTTTAGAGGGTCAGATATGGGTAGAAAGAAGATTGATGAAAAGTTCTGTAAAACTAAATCCAAGTTCAAGATATGCAAGGTTAAGCTTCGCGCGACTCAAGACAAACTCCAAGGCTTCAGAATCTATGTTGAAATCTGCTGAAGGTTGCTTATCTGCCATGATTCCCATCAGCAGCTGATCAGGTCTATTCATGCACCTCTTGTGACATCAAACAAAAATGCTCAAAGAACTCAAGGCTCTTTATTTCTTCATCACTTTTTAAGAACTATTTCATGAAATCCTCTAGTGGAAATCCAGATTTCATTGCCCAGCTGTGCTTTTATTGCCTATGTACGTTTGTTAAGATTCCACACCACCCATCATTATAATGTGATGGGAAAAACATAAAGTAAAACTTAATGTACAGATTTTAAATGTTAAAACCTTGGTACTTTCTGATGTTGGGGATTGTCTTTGAAGGATGGTGCTGATTGGTTTAAAAAAAAACAAAAAAAAACAGGGCCTGGTCTCTGAAGCAGCTGAGCCTTTGGGACGGGGGAGTCGACATGACAAGCAAACAACTTGTGCTGACCTTGGCGCTTTGGGCAAAAGGCCTTCAAGGTGTATGCAAAAGCTGCACAGACATCTCAGAAGGAGGCATCTGCTTTTGAAGTGAAGTGTTTAAGTCTGTAAGTTTGTTAGCGTACGTATGTGTGTGCATGTGTATATGTGAGCGTGCGTGTGTCCATGCGGTTGCGAGAGAAAGTGCGTGCATTTTTCAAAAGCAACCAAGGATACCCATAGGCCTGAATTCTATCAGGCTCTTTGATATGGGCGTCTCAGAGTGTTTATAATTACAAACAAACCCGATCATGATTAAAACATTGCTACAAAGCACGGAGGTGGCCAGGGAGAACTGATCTGATCCAATGTGTGTATCTGCGTGTATATGCGAACACATGTACCCACTCCATCCTTGTTTATGGGCCTTAGAAAAGGTAAAAAAATAAATAAATAAAAAGCAACATGGGGCTTCAATCCTCATGTTGAAATCGCTGGCCGTCGCCAACATGAAGGCAAAACCGTAATGACAGCTGATCATCATGCCACTCCCGGAGGGCAAACAACCAACACTGCTAGTGTTTCTCAGCATGTATATTATATGTGTGTGCGTGTGTGTGTGTGTGTGTGTGTGTATGTGTCCGTGTGCGTTTTCATCATGGCCCCGTTTCAAACAGAGCATCTTTCAAAGGGAATACTAATCCTCAGAAATGAGGCGTGAGATCAATATTCCCATGTTTAATTGGATGCCAACTGATTTGGCTGCGAAATAGTCAGCACGACGTCCCTCTGTCACGGCGACGGAGGCCCAAAAGTCAGCCAATGCGACTGTTGGGGAAAGCGTGCGAGAAAAAAATAAAAAATAAAGGTAGCAGACGAACGGGTAGGTGGACAGACAGACCAAGAAAGTGAAAAGAGTGGAATTGAGACTTGACTTCAAAGTGTTAGGACGTTATGATTGCTCCAGCCATTTATGGGGTGTTTGGGGAGAGAGGAAAACCTCAGGGGGTCGTCCCATCATCATATGCCCCACTTGCCGCTGTGATTTGGTGATTTTTGTCTGGAAGCCATGTTTTGAGAGGAGCAGGGGGGACTATTGAAAGGGGGGAAAGCAGAAGGGGGGTGCAAAGGAAAGACGGAGGAAGACAAGGACAGGGGGATGGACAGGGGGATAGAAGGACTCAGGAAAAGAAGATGGGTAAGTGAAGAGGAGTGTCCGGGACTGCCGTCAAATGGTTGAGGTGTTACCATGGCGACAGTAATGAAGGGTCTCAGGACACCCTGGAGCCATAGACGAGGAGGGGTTCGGTATGGGGTAGGGAGGAAGACGGGAGAGTGATGGTGAAGAGTATCAAGGGGGAGCAGAAATTGAAAAGCGGAGGGAGAGAAAATGTAAGAGGCCTGAAGGCTTTTTTTTTTTTTTTTTTTTTCCCCCCCTTTCTCCAGACAAACTGACTATGTTGACACACATTATGCCACAATGCTGTCATGGAAATGTACTGGTTAACATGCGACATCAAATAATTCTGCCTAAACTGCAAGAAAAAAGAAAAAAAAAAAGTAGTCTATATGCTTGCAGGGTTGTGTACAGAATTTGTCACAACAAACTGAGTAAAATTTGTCTTTTCTGTGAAAAGAAATCATCAATTTGTATGTAAATTGTGGCCACATTTGACATTTAAAATTCAAAGCTTATCTCTTACTGTCACAGAAGGCCTCAAGCCCATTTAACTAAGAGGCCGTCATGCTGAGATATAGAGCGTGGTCACACACTTCTACTTTATTTTAGAATACATTGAAATCAAATAAATCATGTACCAACATGGCTCTTAAGGCAGAAGTGTTCAAATGCTAGGGTTTTCAGATTCTGATCATTAAACGCTACACTGTCCAAGTGAACGTCTCTGATGTATGTTTTTGGTTGGGGGGGAAACTACTTAAGTTTGACAAATCTTTCATATGAACAAAACCAGAAAACCAGTGTTAAATAATCTTTTAAAGAAAAACAATGTGTAGTTTACAAAACTGTTTTTAAAAAAAAGTACTTTACTAATATGATTATGCAAGTCTGAGTCAAAAAGGAAAGATAAAAGTGCAACTGTGCACACTGTCGGCTTCTCAAGGCTTTCATTTTTAAATTTGCCAAGAATAAAACCAACCAGGTCAAACAGGTTGTTCAGCCTGCTAATTATGCACGGAAACTGTCCATTGCTTCCATGAACTCCGGCTAAAATACTAAATGGGTCGCTGGTGCATTCCCACATGTCAAGAGCAGTAATATGTTTTAATGAGCCTTCTTTTCAAGGTGGGAGACTAAACTTCTAATTTTGGCGAGGGCAGGAAATGATGAAGAACCTCTGGAGTAAAACAGACATGACTGAAATTTCACTTACAGGGCAGAGCAAGTCAGGAGGGAAGCACTGGGTTAATGAAAAGACGGACGAAAAAAAAAAAGACTCAAGGCGAATTACCAAAAGAAAAGTCTTTGCACAGTGTATTTGCAAATACTGAATACAGCTAGTCATTTATTGCAATAAATATGTAATGTTCGTTAAAGTAGACCATTATTTCGAGTAAAGATTACTACCAGTGAACCAGCGCAAACAGATTTCCTCAGTTGCAGGCTTGCTCTCTGCCAGGAGCCGTTGTAATTCCACAGAATATTTGTGCAACTGTTTTTCAAAGAGAATTGCTTTCAGCATCTTTACAAATCCAGACTTCTTTTGTTTTCCACCACATTAAATGAAAGTTTGCAAAATTCACCTTGGCCAGTGATCCGTCATGTCATTCTGGGTGATGGCATGAGTCAAACATTTAAAAAATAAAATAAAAATAAAGACAAATAGAGACATTCTCGGACAATTTTGTGAGGTACTGTAACCTTATATTTTAAAATGTATATACACGTTTAGTTATATTACAACAAGAAACTTTAGTATATTATGATGTTGTGATGCAGAATGAATGTAGCACATGATAGTCAATTAGTTTTACAAATGAAAACCTAAAAACTGATGTTCCTTTGCATTCTGGGCCCCTTGGTCAGTTCTTTGTGCCTCCACCTTTGGGTACATTTTATTTTTTTGTTTGTTTGTTTGTCTATGGATGTCTCTACCAGCTTTGCATAGACACTGACTTTTTTTTTCTCTTTCTTTTCTTTGAAAGATAGCCGACAGTCACATAATTGGATGGTGAATTTGTAAACAGCAATGTTGTATAGTATAGGATAGTCCAGTTGCTTTTAGGGCTGAACTTGGTGAGACTGAACCATTATAACACATGAATATGCTTTGTTGTAAACCAGTGGTCCTCAGTCCTGGTTGTCAGGATCCAAACCACCGTAGTTGTCATGCCAGGTCAAAGTATGGCACTGTGATTTTAGAATGTTGTTGAAATCATGCTAAAATCAATGCTATCAACCACATTTTTTTCTTATTTGTATGTGCCTGCTTAAAACAAACACTGCAACCATGCATCCTGTGCATGTGCGCTTTTCATACCAGTGGAGTACTTCCCACCTCCGTGGGAGGAGGTCCCCCAAAAACTTTCACTCCGAGACCCGATTCCAAAACGTGCCAGAGACAGACACTTTCATCACTGAAAACATGTAAATGCACAACTGGATTGCAGCAAAATAAAAAAAAAGTTAGTTTCAATGTGTAAATGGGTCCTTAGTTGCTTTTTTTTTTTTGACAGATTCCTCTCCCAGAGCTTTTGATCTCTGCAGCTCCTCCAGAGGTACCATGGGCCTCTTGGCTGCTTTTATTTATTTTTTCTAAACGAGCTCTCCGTACTCAGCATGTGAGCTTAGGCTGGCACATATCTTGTATCGAATACTGCTTTATAATATCACCAAGCCCTGCTTTTACTGGTATATAGTTTTATCTCTAACGTTGGTCTTCATTGGCCTGTTTGTTCACCAATGTTCTCTAATAAACATCCGAGGCCTTTAAGAAAAAAAAAACTGTATTTAAACTGTGTATAAATTACAGACCTATGGAGTTTTTGGAGATTTTGTAAAGCTGAGGTTGTTGGAGATATTGTGGAAAAGTTCAAAGCACCACAGTATACAGTCACAAAAAGAAGTGCATCCTCAAAATATGGTTTTAAAATGCAAATGATCTTGTCTTTGCAGAATTAGGGAAAAAATTATAGTACAGATACACACACTAGATTCCTACTATGTAATTATTAAAGAATGGATGAAGCGACAAAAAAATGTAAAGTATAGCCTCAAACACTAGACAACGACCTTTGAATTTAAAGAGTTTCTTCATTCACAAGTTAACATGCCAGAAAACTAAATAAAAATTGTATCAGTTTGACATTTAGCAGCAACACCTTTTGATGAACTAAAATTATTCTCCATAAATTTCTTTGTCAGCCAACACAAAGTACAAATTTAATTTAATATTCTGACTGCTGTTTGGAGAATCTATATGGTTGACTCAATAAAAAAATAAAAAATAAAAAAAATGCACACAACTCTGATTTATAATTTACACCATCAACATCAAACTTTTGATCATCATGTCTGCGGAGGGAGATTAAACCCTCTAGCCGACAAATATTACATGTATTGATTAGAAATGTAGTAAAGTATCTATGTCCTGAGGATAAATCTAACAAACAGATGTCAAAGAAAACACTTGATTTTTTTGGGGGGGAGGAGAGAAACTGAAATAAAAAAGACTTGCGCACGTAATGATATTCATTTCATCTGGAAAATTAAAATCAGTTGTGTATCCAATCCAGTTTGTAAAAACTGTACAAGAGCCGATAATTTATCCCTGGCAGGGATTTGAAACTGAACTTCTTCCGATCTCGTTGTGTGGTCTTGGCGAAAGTCTAAACAGATCTACAAAGCTTTCTGCAAGCCTGAGATCCTTCATCGCTCATCAATAGAGTGATCAATATGTGGACATGTGGGTATTGACTGGGGTAATGATGACTGCAGCACAACCTCACAGCCACACACACACATATGTAAATACAGTACTCACACACGCACACACACACACGTATATCAAACTGCCTGACAAAAATAAATTAATAAATAAATAAAAATACACACATACAGTATAGGCTGTCTTAACAAACTGCTCTCCAAAGGCTACTTGGAGATAGAAATGGATTTGAGCTGAATGACAGCACTTTAGTGTGGCCCTCTGCATGTTCCTGCGAGTGTGGATGTGAAGAGTATGGATAGGTATAGTATACCTGCCCCTCCATGTGAGTCATAACAAATAAACTGCACTCCTCTTGTCAATAGTTATTATAGACTTTCAGAGACAGCGTTTTATTTGCTCCATCTCATGACCCTGACATGGCGGTGAGTGGCATTCATCGACTCGCTGACCCAAACCGACTCAGATCAGACAGTTTGACTGAATCAGTCTTTCATGTCTTCCTTTGATTTTCCTCGATTCGAAAGTCTGACAATAGAAATTTCTCAAAGAGAAAAAAAAAAAATCAAATAAAATAAATAAACTTCTGGATGTAAAGAATATTGTTGAAACAATTGGCTTCACTATGAGTTGGGACCAAAAATTAGGTCATGGTGCTGTATCTGGCAGGTCATTATAGACCAAAGAACCAATATATTTTAATGAGGCCCAGACCCATGACAAAAGATTAAATTACTTATTTCAGTTCTTTAACAAAAAAAAGGGGAGGTGAGTCTTTGCAGATTAATAGGAAGAATATGATTGAGTTTTATATCTTTCTGCTTGGCACATTGAACTAAAAAGACCAACATTGCGGGCATTACCAAAAAAAAAAAAAAAGAAGACAACGTTCCAAACAACTTTTCCCTCAAGGAGAATTCATAAAATATACAAACCAAACCAGACTCTAAAAGTTCAAATAGAAATTTGTTAAATGGCTGATAGTAAGATACAAAACATGTCCAAGCAGCGTCGTTCAGAATTCGCATAAACACTGAAACGGAGGAGATGTTAATTCATTAAAATAATCTCAGTTTGCCTTCACGTTGGTTTGAGCCGTGACACACATCAAGGCATTGTTCAGGGAGGCCCAATAAAAGCAACACTGTCTTAACAGGCAATTGTGTCTGTCTTGCTGCGAGCGCACTCTTAGTCACGGACAGTGAGTTTATTGGGTGGATCAGTGTCAGGAGCACATGTGCACGCACCCATACACACACACACACACACACACACACACACACACACACACACACACACACACACACAGGCTTTAATAAGCCCACACTTTAATTTAGGCCCCGTCACTACAATGAGGCTTCTAACATCAGACAGCAAATTGTTCTTGTTCAATGAAAGAAAAAAAAAAGAAAAAAGAACTCTCTCCCTTTTTCTTGCAAACGCACACACACACACACACACCCACGCACACGCTTCATGTATGGACAGAAACATAAGCAGACAAAACAAAGGGAGGGGATAAGAGGATAGAGGAAGACTATATATATTCAGCCATGTGAATATCTGCTCACAAACATGAAGGCATGGATGTGATTGTCTGATTTTTTTTTTTTTGCATCTACATTCCCCACCTTGCACACCTGTTTCTAGGTGTATGTGCTCACATCCATGTTTCGCCATCAGGCTGAGTAATAGTATGCGTATGTGTGCGTGTGTGTGGGTGGTATCTCTAGCCTCTTGAATATGTTCAGTTAAATAAGCTGATTGTTCTTTAAAAGCTTAATCAAACCCTAATTAGCATAGCTGTAATTGCATTTGCCTCATGGCTGTGGCCCATTGACACGGATTCCCATGTTAATTATTGTAATTGCCTCACTAATGCTATGAATACTTCAAAGTTATGCAAATTGCAGTGATGAGTAATCCAGAAAGTGTTTGAAATGGCTGTCACACGCGCACACCGTCTGATTGTGAATTCTGCTTCTTTCTCACGACAACACAGGTGAAGATACAACATACATTTCCATATTCATGCGCAGTAATTGAACACAAGTGTATGAGCGCACACACAGAGAACTTGATACAAAGGGGAATACACACACTACCATTAACTAACTTGCTCCCACCCACACACAATCAAACTCTCAGATCAAAGTGTTAAATCATAAAGATGAGAAGCTCTCTTAGAGTGTAACACTTCAAGCAGGGTGGTGGTTGTATTAGTACAAAGAATTAATGAGGGCACACAAATACACTCAGCCTCACTGCACAAGACCCCCCTCCACACACACACACACCCACGCACGCACACAAACAGTCTTCATAGCAGAGAAGCAGAATGTCAGACTATTCTATGTACTAATTACCCTTGCTTCATCTCTCTCATCTCTTATCCTCACTCACTCTCTTAACACACACACACACACACACATACACACATTAATGAAGGCCTGTTGACTGCTGTAATCCCATGCTAATACTCCAGAGAGTCAAATCAATGTGACCCCACAGTCTCTGTGCATAATGCACCTCCATAATGAGGTTGGTGTCGGTACATCTGCATACACACACAGATAAACTTGTTTTTTGGTCCTGTAAGAGGTTGATTCCTCTCTCTCTCACTCTCTTTTTCCCTCTTTCTCTCTCAAAGGAAAGATTAACCAGTTTATAAATTTGGGGTCGATCTCAAAGTGCACTCAGGTAGATAACATTTACAAGTCTATTAGTTACTCACTATTGCCAACTTTCATGGGTGTGATTGTCACAGGTGTGTTCCCATACTCATGATGCTGACAGCTCACATATTTACCATGACATGCAAAGGCATTTGTATCACTTGGAACATTTTCACATCTTGTCACGCAGTAAAACAACAACCTCATTTGAAATTTATTCTATAGTTCAACACAAAGGAGTGCACTGTCCTGTCCTAATGAGAGGGGAAAGGTTGAATCATTTAAAAAATAAAATGCATGAAAAATATATATTTGGACGCCGTTTACTCCGACATCCAAGATTAAATGTTTTGCTACCAACTCAAGAACATTGGTGAACAAAAAGCCTCAGGAAGACCCAAGACACACCTGACAAGTCAGGGAACAAGTTGTGGAGGATTTTATAGAACGTTTAAACAATAACCAAAGCACTGAACATCTCAGAGGACTGTTCAGTTTGTCGTAAATTAAACATAAACCAACAGGTAGTGCATTAATCAGAGGCACCAAGCAGGCTTACTGTAAGTCTTAAAGAGCAGCAGACATTCATAACTCTGTCCCACCTGCAGTATACCACAAATCATGTGGAAGAAGTTGCTCTAGTAACAAAAGACCAAAGCGGAAGTTTTCCCCACACGTGTCTGGGATAAAGTAGCTTATCCCAGACAGAACCAGACGTACATGTTCGAGTGTTTTCTGCATTAGAGATGACATTTTTCCACACAATTTTCTTCTGCATGCCTCATAAGGAATGATGTGGAATTTTCTAGTGTGGGATACACGTCACGTAAGTGACAGTAACGGCACCGACAACAGTTTGTTGAAGTTAGAGGATGACAATCATTAGGACTGCATCCTTCTTCAGTGGTCCAATAAATGTAGGCACAATAATTTTTCATCTCTGACATAATTGCATTTTCATAGCGCAACCACATGTTACTTCCTGAGTTTTTCCATGAATCCAATAGTTGTCAGGGGTTGAAATTCAGATTACAACTGGAAAAAAAAAAAAAAAAATCCATCTATCTAGTTTTCCATGACCCAATCATCCTGTCATCACCACAAAACATTGCATGTCCAGACTGTGGAAAAATCAAATACCCTGGTTTTCATGTGGATCTGATCTCGAGTATTGGGGGATTGAATCCTAACCCCGTCTTCCATGAACCATTTCATTCTAAAATCCCCTGATTAGAATTACATTCAAAGCACAAATATCCCATATAATTTGTCGATGCATCTCACATCTAATAAGTGCTTAAGAGTCCCTGTTTTTTTTTTTGTTTTTTTTACAAAGCGATGATCTTTAACAGATTTCAGCTAGTTTTGGAAAAGACAAGTTCTCTAAGCAACAATTGTGTTATTAGTACAATAAGTGAGATTTTGTCAAAAACAATCAGTAAACTCAGGTTAACATGAAATATAGTTTGTCTTTTCCGTTCCATGCTAATTAAAAAAAAATGATTCAAGAATTTATGATATTTAACTAAAGCTTCCTTTTTTTGAATATTGAATAAAACTAAATATTAAATAGCATCTGTTTTTACTGTAATATACAGAACAACTTGAAGCTAGTTTTTTTAATTTTCTGATAAATACCAGTGCACACTCAGAATTGCAGTATGCTTCAAGTAACCTTGTTTGTTGATGCCTAAAAAAGTGTAAATGTGTTTCAGGGAGGAATGGTCATTGTGGTTTTTGTGAAGGGATAGACAGGGAAGAGACCAAACATTTATACCCACAACATACCCAAACACTTACATAGTCACATAGACACATGGCTCACCCACAAACACAGTGACACAGTCCACATGGACAGCTCCCTGGAGAGTGCCACTACAACTTCCACCACTTTATTATTGGTCAATTTGGAGGCTTCTTTCACAGGGGTGACATGGCTTAGGAGATGTCACAGCCCAACCAATCAATACCACTCTGAAAGCTCAGGATCCACAGTCTGCGTGCACATGTGTGTGCGTGTGTGTGCGTGCGTGGGTGCAAAAGTGTGCGTGCGCGTATATGCGTGTGACTTGCTGAAAGCTGCAGCAGCTGTGGCTGGACTCTACCCTTCTGACCTGTTTACTGGACAGTAATTACATGGGAAGAGACGTCCATCCAGCTCCCGCTGACCAGCTTCACTAATGAAGTACAGCACACAGATAAGCAAAGACAAGGGCCAAGAGGAAAACGAGAGAGACAAATATAGGCAAACGATGCATCTTTGCGATAACTGAGTGTATTTATTTCCATTAGCAACATGAGTATTAGCATACGGCTATACGTCACATGTGACTGAGCTTTTATGTCTCTCTTTAATGCAGCAATGTTTTTGTTTTTTTTTTGTTTTGTTTTTTTTCTTTTACCCCACTGCCTGTGGCAGGATAGGCCCGAGTAGTAGATGAACAAGCTGCACAGCATGTAAGCAATCCCAGGCGTGAGTTTCCCTGACAAACCTATTGATTCTATGGATTTCCACCCAAAGTTGCGATAATGATACATCATGAGCGGATTTGGCAGGACAGACTGCTGGGGGAAGAGGTGGCAAAGCAATTTGCAGCTGTAAAGACCAGAGGTGGTGGGTGGTGGTGATTGGGGGAGGGATTGGGGAGAGAGGGGGGGGGGGTCTTCTGATTACTAATGCCCCCAACAAAACAAAAAAGGAGAAGGAGAATATATTCCTCCACTTCCCTGTCCGTCGCCCCATCCCTCTCTCCTCGGGTGTCTTGTTTCCTGGTGTGTCGATATGGATGTATGAATTTGTTACAGAAGGCTCCAGCACAATGGATTGGCTTTGCTGCTTTGTTAAGGATAAGGGGAGTGCAGAAATCATAGACTTTGCCGTGTTTAGTGTGTGAGCTGCGAGAATGGAGCTCATAGATAAACCGATTGTACTTATGTGTGGTGTTTTTCTGTTCAAGGCTCACAGGATCTTATCTTGGAAGCCGGATTCTAAGATGTTTTTTTTGTAATATTAAAACCATCTTTCACATTCTGGCTGAAAGATGCTGTAAATAAATGTTTGAATTCTTTGCACAGAACAGTCTTCTGCAGTAGGCTGCATCAGAAATGAGATTAAAACGGCACATCCTCCTAGGTGAAGGTTTCTAAATTACACAACACTGATCTGTGTAGCGAGGCAAGGGTTTGGGGAATATTACACAAAAGTGGGGTGCAAGTTACAGGTTCACGTCATTTATTTTTGTATCTCTGTTAGCTGGCATGTAGGAAACAGAAGCTCTTGTGCCAAGGCCAGCGCAGGTTATTTCAAGTTTCCAATGTAATTCTGGGAAAAACCTTACAGTATGGAACATAATCCCCACGAGTGAAAGTATAGCCGAACGATTTTTAATTCAGAGTTCCTGAATAAAAATAACTATCTTTTAAGCCTCTTAAAAATGCTGAAAAATTAGATTTGTGATGCAGCGGTGCATAAACACAAGTTTGCATGAAAGGCAATAATTTATGGCCCATATTTCACTCTGATTAAAAACCTAAGCAGCGATTATAGTGACTACTCAGCAATCTTCTCTGACATTAAGGCATGTTTTTTTCCTCTCATTCTAATCCACTACATTATAATTATTCAGTCATTTCAACTTTCATAGGGGAAAATAATAATCTTTTGGTTATGCATATGATTGGGCCGCTGAAAAGGCCTTCCTTGGCAGATGGCTGGTATTTAAAAACAGGGAATGTGGTCATTTGGGTATTTCTGTCAGAAGATAGATCTTTGATTTAATGAAATAGGGGCTTAGGGTTTTCTGAAAAATATACAATAAAATTACTTTATAACCGCCATCGCTGATAAAGTAATGCTGCATCCATTTATTTACACGCATCCATGGGTGCGTGTGTATGTGCACTCATGTGGCTTCGGTGATTTTCTAAGAAAACTGCATTTTCTTGAACACTTGCTGGTCAAGACGAATGTGTTTAAGTACGTATTGTTCAGAAGCCGATTGCAGTTAAATGTTAAATCCTAAACAAACCCAGCAATGTCCACTGCAATGCATTACTCAGCTGATTACTCAGAAAATGTATTTCTGCAAAACAGCAGTTTTGCCAATGTTTCCAATCGCAATGTCATGCTTTGTTCTGTAAAGACATCCTTTTGAATTATGAAACAAATGGACATGAAATGAAGTATATTTGTTTTATTTGTTTTGGGTTTTTTTAATGGGGGGGGGGAACAGTGGAACAGACTTTCATGATTTGTCTAGCTGGTTTTCCACTGTTATTCATCCTGCAGTCATAAAAGAACACACTGTCTCCAGCCCCTTTGTCTTTAAAAAGAGAGTGTCTAGCTGCCAGTCGGGTATCCAATCCCCAGCCGTTATGGGCAAATCAGGATAATAACACCTCCCTTTAAACCAAATGACCGCAGCGTGGGACTGCCAGCTAAAATTAATTCCACCTCTGACCAGAGGCGAGAATACCCCACTGCTTAACCCTCCCCCCTCCCCCCCTCATAAACACACACTTAAGCTCTTACATACTGAAGCACACGCGCACACACTGAAGTGCTTGCGTGCACATGCGAGCTCATACACGCATGCACACAAACTGAATATGGAGTAGGTGCCCATTTGTTCTCGCTGCTCACTATTCAGTCTTCATCACAAGGCTGTCAGCAAACACCACGCTGCAGCGTCGGGGCCCAGACTGTTGTACGCTTAAGCAAAGCATTTCGTTTTACATACCTAATGCTTCAAATTTACATGGAACGGATGCAAATGTTACATAACAGCCACCACTGAATGTTACATGCGAATGTAGCGACAAAAATAAATAGATACTATTTTGTGAAAGAGACTGCATCTGCAAAGAGGATAAAAATGTTACAATGGTTAAAAGTTTTCAATGATGCTACCATATTAGATCTACTTTTCAGGTTTATTGATTTGCAACATTGATATTTTCTGGCTCCCTCTTCATACATTTATGCTCTTAAAAACAGCAGTATGTCGCAAGTATTTGATGGTGCCTCTTGGAAAATAAACAATGTTTCTGAAACACAGCCTGGCGCATGTTTGTTAAAAAGCCTGCGATTCCGTTTTGGTTTGGCTTGTTGTTAAGTGACCTTTCGTTAACTCATACTTAAGTGACATTCATTCTGCCGTCTTAAGGCACACTCTGTCTTTGTTACCAGACTCGCGGCTACTCAACTTTCCATGTTCTTCATGCTTCACACGATCGTCAAGCCGATAGAGGCTCTGGCTTTTTCGGCCTTTAAAATGTTTATGTGCAGACAGGTGTGGCAAATGATTAAGATTTATCGCCGTTCGTTTGTCACAGAAAACAACCAGAGGAGGGAAGTCCAGCCGCTGCCAAATTTCTGACAGAGCTTACTGGTTATATAATGAAGACGGAGAAGATCCAGGAGGTGCAAGGTGGTTGGAGATTCTAACTTGCTCTATAAATATTGTAACATTTATTTTACAGAGTCAGTAAGAGATGCACTGCACTGCATTCATGTGCAAGTGCGTAATGACACTGACTTGTGCGTCTCCCAGTTTCTGCATGTATGTTTTGTTTCTAGGGCAAGTCTAAACTCTGTCATCTTGATTAGCTGTAGGTGTTAACACGCTAGATACTGCCTTATTTCATTCTCCTCCTGACTGATCAACGTCACTCTCCATCCCGCTTGGTTTTCCTCTTCATCGTGCCCTCTACTCTCCCTTTGTCTCTGAAGTTTGCGTTTGAAACGCTAACCGTTCAGTTCATGTTGTGTTTGAGGTTTTTTTTTTTTTCCTTCTTATTTTTTGTTGCACAAATCAAAGATTAGCGTCACGTGAGGTGAAAAGCAGACATGCGTGTCCACGTTTGCTGAATGTGTGTTTTTAGCTTGTTGCTAATTGTTCCCTATTCAGCTGCCAGTGGGACACAACTGCGAAAGCATCAACAGATTGGAGGTTCTCAACTGCCAGCCTCCCACCAACCGCCTTTGTGCCTCTGCCACTTGACATCTCCATTTGCTGTGTGTGATGATGTAAATAATTACACTCAATTAGCACTTAATTAACGATGCTGAAACAAAAGGACACGTCCCTGGGCGCAGCTTGTCTCCTCTCTCCTCGTCTCTCTGTATGCTTTGCTCTCTCCAAACACACGCGCACGCACACGCACGCACATAGGCACACATCAGGGAAAACAAAACATGTCAGCTTTTGACAATGTGCCATCTGTCCTCGAGCCAACAGATAGGCTTAGACACACAGAGATACGGCCCCTCAGCGCCCATAAGACATGCAGAAACACTAATCGAGTCCTTGGGCGAACATAATTACAGATTGCCATGTTAATCACCTAACAATTAGCAGCCATCCCCTCCAAGAGGCAATCAATGAATAAGCTCGAGAATCCCCATGTTGACTTATCAACTCTTCCATTCACATATACTCTTCACTTCTCCCGCTTATTCTTGCAAAGATGTTTTTCCACAATGGAGACTTCAGCTCTCAAGAAATGCATTAAAAAAGGTACATCTAGTGCCATGCAACAATACCCCATACCCCATGATCTTTTCCATATTTTGCTATAATATAATCACAAGCTTGAATGCAATTTACCTGGATTGTATGTGAAAGATCAGATGAAGTATATAATAAATTGAAGACGAAAGGGATAAAAAAAAAATTTTTTTGAAAAAATTTAAACTTTCACAGTGAATGTGCTACAATTTTTGGTGGGGGCTCTACCAGTTTAGCACGTCTGGAGAGTGCTAGTCCAACCCATGCTACTTTGAAAATAGTTCCATCTCAGCAGGATGGAGAGTGTCTGAATATCAATTTTCAAACCCTGCATCAGATTCTCAATCTGCCTTGAGCTAAATTATTGCATTCCAACCCATCTACGGCTGTACATTGAACGTAGTTGTCTTGCTAACATGCAAAATTTAACCCCAGTCTTACATTTTCTGCAGTCTCTAGTAGATTTGCAGAATTTACCTGTATTTAACTCCATCCACCTTCCTAAAGTTCTGCTTTCTCCCTGCAAAAGGAAACACTCTGGCAGGATGATGCTGCCACTACCACACGTCAGTCATGCTGCTAAGGCCTGTTAGATTAGGTGGATAACCAGGAAGCTTCCTTTTCAGCTTTCGTTACAATTATATGCTACTTTTCTTGGTCTATAAAATCCTAATAAAAAAAATGCTTGTGGTTTTGTGAGAAAATGTGAAAAATTTTAAAGGTTATAACACTTTTGAGAAACTGAAGATGGCACAAGAAAGAAAAAAAAATATTTGACAAGTGTTAGCTTTTTCTGAGCAGTAAACCAATTTCAGTTTTTGTGTATCCTACTTTCTACATGCATCTAATGTCTTAGGGCAGCTGCAAAAACTACAATCCAATTTTACCTTTACAAAAAGTAAAAAAATAAAATAAATAAGTCACACTGGAGGAAAATGAACAAATTGGGCATCTTGTATTGCTCTTTTTCCTTGTAATTCTTGCATGTTATCAAATGAATAATGAGAAAATTTCACTGCTGTGATCTGAAATATGAATCTTAATGCCAATTCTGATTGGAAACAAATTGCCGAAGCAGGTGCAGTCCCAAGACTAATGATCAATAAAAAAACCCTCATATTTCATCATTCTTAGAGGACCCAAAAACCTATCATTATGAAAAATGTGCACCTTTTGCCAGAGAAATCATCCATCACTGCTCCTATTGAATTTCCCATATTAAAACTCCAATATGGAAGTCATATAGGCTTATAACATAATCAGATTGAAAATTGAGAAAACTTCACCTCCTGCCTATAAATGTATATCACGGATTAGTGCACTTGGAAGGCTGCTTCCTTCGGAGGGGGTGGCTGGAATAATTTGTTGACCTCTGTGAAGATGAACAAATCTTGTGCTTTCTCTTGTTGCATTTAAGGCTAATCAAGCAGAAAAAGAAAAAAAAAAAGAGGACGGCTAAAAACAAAATGGCATAGAGGGGCTCGTATAGACATGAACAAACATAGCAGATTCATAGGAACTTGCATTATTTCATGTACTGCGTGTAACTGAATTGCGCCTTTTTCCTCACAGCCTTATAGAAATTTCTTTTCATGTCATTACTCTTTTTATTGCAGTGGTTATTACTGGAGATATTAGATTGGTACAGATTGGCCTCTAGCTTCTTTTATTACTGAATTTCTGAGGCTGGCCACATGTGTGGGTAATTCATTCATTCTGATTGCCTTGTGTTATATTTACACATTACCGTTATATGCGTCAGCTTGCCTGCTGTGCCAGCAGCTGATGACATATCATATCATATACCATGAAATCAAAATGCGACTGGCACATGCTTAGTCGTATACATCATGCTAAGCGGGATAAAACGCAATTAGACAGCAGTCCAAATTGGACATACATTCTTTGTCTCCATCCTTCCTCATCACCATCACAGACCACAACGGGCCCTGCTAGGCCTAGCCACAGACTGATCTCTAATAGGCTTGGCTGTCTCCTTCTTAATTTGCTGAAATTGCAAAATCAATAGGTGTAGTCGTAGCAGCCCGCTCCCTGTTTTAGTGGGAAAAGATAAAGTCTATGGGAAGGCAATCTTCACTTTCAATTTGCTCCCTGTTCAGTATTGAGGCCGAAGTGCTTATCACTCTACTTAAATAGACCATATGCCTGTCTCATGGTGGGTAAAGCTTGCGGACAGGCAAGGAGTTCATTCTGGACAGCACAGTCTGCACACCACGTTATAATTTGTCATCTATTGTAATGTATGTCATTAACTAAATACTTTGGAAGTAAAACAGCTGAAGTTTAGACCATCTTTCCAACTTAACTTTTCCATTTCTACAGGTCTTACTTACAGTGTTGGAGAAAGAACGACTCAGGAGCTTGCTTTAATCACCTCGTTTACGTTTCTACATATTTTTAAATCAAAACTTCCTGTCGTCTAGTTGTGAGTGGATCCCCCTAGTGGCTCGGCACAATTTCTTCAACAATGTTGCGATGCTAAGCGCTTGTTTAGCATCACTATCCTTCTAATTTTACTGGACACTGACGAATCAAAAAAGGTTACAAAAATACTGGCTACAAGACAAATCATGATTTGCTTCACAACAAAACTAAAAACTAGGGGTGTCAACTTTAACATATGCAAACAATCCGACAGGTTTTACACGTTAATATTATAGAATGCAGATTAATTGAACAACCTATTTTTACCCAAGTCTCTCTCCCACATAAGGTTATCCAGTTCACGTATGATGGCCTCTACACACTGGGAGCATCAAAATGAAATTTTGAACCCAACGCACAGAATGCAAAAGAGACAATAGTGACAGCAACAAAAGTTAAACATTTTTCAGCTTTCTTGTGTTACATTGCTAACCCATCTGTGCACGTCTACATATAGGAGCTCAAATTTTGAATGCACGAATATCGCTGGTGGCTTAGCTAGAGAAGGGCAAGAGATTGTCACCTCAAATTCCATAGGAAATGAATAGAGCGGGAGTTAATATGATGTTTTTTTTTTAATTGATTGACAAAACCAGTAAAAATATTAGATTGTTTAGATTTCTTAGGTTGAGGTACAATGTTATCAAAATGCCAGTATAAATTGGTCATCTGTCCCTTGTGCATTCCACTGGGTCCACATAATGCAGAGGAAACAGATTTCCACATGGGATAAACAACTGTAAATGTTTAGTAGCCTTGACTATTCAGCCGTGCTCTAATGACAGATCATCTCTGATCAGTCCATCTCAAGGTCCTATTGCTGACAAGGACACAGAAAACCAAAAATATGATAGTGCGGCACCATGCCAAGCCTTTAAAAAAAATCCAACCAGAACATTAAGCTGCATTCTGTAACAAGGACAAATATTAAACGTGCAACATTGGACTGGAAGGAGGACTTGGTCAAAAGATTAGCAAAAGCATTTTAGATAAGCTGCAGGTGATCAGATTTATTGAGAGAAGTAAAGATGGACTTAATGTAATCTATTCAAGAATCTCCATTAAAGTGTTTCAAATGCTAAACTTCCATAAAAGTTAGATCCAGATTTTTATTGGTGGATTCTGTTGTGTGCAGAAAGGCAACCATTTTCTTTTTTTTGTCCTGGTGAACCAAGCCTTCCAGAGCAGAAGATTTTTTTTTCTCTTGTTCAACTGATGAAAACTGTCACAAGGTCTGGGTTTACACATTTCAAAGCACAGTAGGGCTAAAACTTTCTAAACACACAAGAGCTTTAAAAGTGTAAAAAGGCTGAGTATCATCTGCATAGCAGTGATATGAAATATCTGAACAAATTTAAAAGATGATAGGAGGATGACAACCTGAGACCATAAAAAAGGGAGGTTAAACAAAACAAAATAATTAAAAAAAAAACCCTGTGGAACACCATGCTTAAGAGAAAGTCAAGATGATTTACAGTTCTCTACCACAGCAATAGCTCTTAGTGATAAATATGAAGAAAACAATCCAATGCTGTACCACATACGCCCGCAGTTTTGTTGTATAGCATCACACTGAAAGATCTATGTGATTAAACAATCAATGTAAATCTGCTGTCACTAAGACTTTACGTTTTCCTGGGAGTTCATAAATTAATAGTTTTTCCTCTGCAGATATAGAAACACAAAAATAATTTTAAAAAAACAAACATTTGACTGTTTTGCTTTGCAGCGATGTAATGGAGAACGCTTTAAGGCATGCATTTGAGAACATGGGTTTTATGAGATGCACATATTGTCATGTGTCTGACTGTGCTTTGTGTTTAAGAAAAATGTTTTGCTCGTGTACGCATAAAACGGCTCTTGTCGGGAGGATCTTTTGTCTCAGCGAGCCTTTCCTAATCTCCCCTTGATGCTGCCTTTACCCATAATCCTCTCTTTCATTAACTGCCCTCCTATACAGCGCCACCTTTATTGCAGTCTTTCACTTTCTAATTGCAAAGAGACAAGAGCAGGGGGAGGTGAGCATGTGTGCGGTGGCGAGCGCCTGGGTGGGTGGTGGCTGCATTCAGAGCATCTGCATATGAAGTTATGTTTGGGGAGGCCAGGGCCACAGATGAGGAGAAAGGGTGTGGGCGGGGTTGGCTTTTGTGGCTGATTGCAGAAATAATTTAACATGTTGTAGAAAAGAGATTAAAGAAAAAATTTTAATCTGGATATTAAGAACATTATATGTTCAAGTTAAGGGGGTCAGCAGCATGGCTGCTCGTGGCAGGAAATCCACAGAAATTAGAAACAGGATTTTGATGATGAAGATGAGGCAGGCGGGGAGAGGGGTGGGAGGACGAGGAGGAGAAGGGCAAGCAATGTGCTCGCTGCCCTACAGTTATATGTACGGCCACACTGATTCGTGGAATTTTCTAATTGCTTTGTGACTTCAAAACATTTTTAAATCATCCCGCAATTTAATACAATAAGCAGATTTAGCGGAGAAGAAAAGAGACAGGAGGAGAAAGAGCAGCGACCCAAGAGGAGATAGGGAAATGTTTCCTAAACATCAACTAGTGGGGTTGCGTTTTAGACGTTTTTTTTTCTTCTTGCTGTTAGCACAAAAACAAGGGAATTTAGGGCGGAGGGCTAAATTATGGAAACACTTGTACTGATGCATATTTATGACTGTGTCATAAAGGCACTTTATGATAAGGCAAATAATCCGCACGACACATCTCAGACATCACTTTAAGATATTCTATAACCAGAGTTAAAGACTGCCTTGTTTGCCGTTTCCCATTTCACAATAACCCCTCCAACAATAAGCCCCCCGTCTCTCTCCTCCCCGCAAGCTCCCTCAAGCCAGGCTTTCTTCTCCACCAGTGAACACCGGTCTCAGTAAGGCCCTATACTTGGTTACACACTGGCCCCTATTGGCAGTATTGCCACTTTGATAAATCTGGGTGATATGTGTCACTGCCCACGAAAGCATTTTGCTAAACTGTAAAAAAATGTTTTTTTTTCTTAATGTCTTGGATTACTTAAATTTTCACACTAATAAAAATGTAGCATGACATTTCTTTTTTAAATTCCATGTTACAGAGATAGGAAAGATGATAAACCAGCAACAAAAGATATTACACTTACTGAAATGACATTAAATGTGTTTGTAATTGCAGAATTGCAGGTAGTTTGAAATCTGTCGGAAATAATAGAATAGTTTCATATTGATTCTTTTTCTCATTTATTCTCTTTGCACCCAGACATAAATATTTGTTCAGGTTTGGGGGGGAATGAATATCACCGTTGGAAACATGGAAATTGATCTGAACAGTAATATCCCTCAATTAACGTTGGGATTTTCTCTTTTTCCAGGGAGGAACAGTGTGTCAGTACATTTCTGCAGCTAAATACATGATTATACTTAAGCTCCTGTAGTTAGGTGTGCCCAATTTCCACACACCAGCTCAGAGAGAACACAAGGTCACACACACAGAGAGAGGGAGTCAGAGTGAAATGGGCAGAAAACGGAGGACGGAGTGAAGGACGAAGAAATGAAGGCAGAAGGAAAGTGCAGCACGACCACATTTCATTTTATACACTTTCAATCAAACATTCTGTAGAAAATCCGTTCAAACAAACTGAATGATATTTGCATGTAGTTTGCATAGACCTAAATTTCGGCAAATTAAAACACCAGTTTTATTTTTAGTAAATTAAGGGATTTTCAATTAAAGAGACAACATTAGTGTCTCATCTGTTAGTTACTGTAAATCCAGTGTGAAGCAGTTAATTAATGGACTAACCATTATGAAAGGATTAATTTAATACATAGTTTTTAATAAATAGTTTAAAAACAGATGAAACAACATTTTAAAACTGGAGAAAAAAAATTAATCAAAACATCTATGGGTATAAACTTTTATATTTTCTTGTGAATTTTATAGCTGCTATCCAATCATCCAGGTGAATAATTATAGAAACTAGATTTAATTGTATCTATCCACAAAAATTATATTGTTCATGTCTGGTGTGGCAATTTACAAAAATAACTGTTTTTAATGTGTGATATAAGCACTAAGATGTCAAAGTATCCACCAGGTTGTTGCAGTGAAATGACTCCCTTGTTTCTTTTGCATATTCAGTTTTCTTTCATTTCTCAATGCATCTTTTCTTTGCTTTTTCAAAACTACTTTAATAAAACTAAAATATTTGTTGTTTTTTTTACCCCATTTGCTCTGATAATGTGTTTTTTTTTAAAGGAGCAAACAGAAAATTTTGAAAATGGTTTATAAAATCCATATTTTTCCTATTAATAAAAATGTTTACTCCATATTATCAAAAAAAAACAACACTTGAATATATTTTATCTATACTATGAAATGATATGTGTTTTATTTTATTCCAAACAGTAACTCCCAATTTAAAAAGTTTAGAGGGAGAAATCATGTAAATACACACTTGATTTGGTAAAACATACAGAATTCGCAGTGAGTGTGGCAAAATAAAATAAAAAAACAGGTGAACAGAATTTTTTTTTTTTTTTTTTTTTTTTTACAAAGGCAACAAAAGCTTTGCAAAAGTTGTCATAAAAAGGCCTTTTCCTTCACACAACAGGTCTGCATTCTTCAGCACACAGTGAAATGCTACAAACAAACACACATTCCCAGCTGGTATAAACAATAAAAAGAAGAAAAAAAATGTGTACATCAATACGGCTATATATTTTGTTTGCTCTGACAGCTTTTAACACTTACTCTTCCATATGTAAATGAGCCAAGTCTCTCCCACTCCCAATCATGGTGAAGTGATATGAACTGCTGAATATAAATGATTGGGAATGATTGATAGACCTTCCCACTCACCACCCACCACAGAGATAGAAATCCAGACAGACATATGCATCTCTCTCACTGCTTCCATGCATTTCTTTTCTGTCTGTAGCTCTGTCACTCACTTGTTACTCCACTCAGTCACACATGCAAACACACACACACACACACACCAAAAAAAAAAAAAAAAAAAAAATCTATTAAACTAATTATATATTTTACATTTACTATTATCTACAATTTGATGTAATCCACGTAGCATCAAAGTTACCTCAGGTCTCAATCATAATGGGCCTCAATTGACTGAACATGTTTAATCTGTTCCATATGTGGCCATTTGTAACTCATGTATAAAATGTGATCAGATACATTTTCAAGAGTAGCTCCTCCTGAAGGTGAACACGAACTCTGTAAACTACAGCGCAGGACGCCAAAGGAAAAAAAACAAAAAAAACGCAGTTTTGAATAAGCAACTGCGGCCATTTTAAAAATCACTCAAGGTGTCGACTTTCTTCTGCGCTGAACCTCATCGTATGACAACAGCTGAAAAAGTCCAGATAAACTCTGCAGCATGCCAAAGTGACTGTTCGACTCATCTCCATGTGCAATCCAGAAAATAAATAAATAAATAAATAAAAATTATTTGCATCTTAACTAGGCTCTGAATCGAGACCCTTAGCCAAGATGGCCGTTCTGAACACGGTGGCCTCTTCAAACACACAAATAGAGACAGTTTATTGTCAGAATATAGCAGAAACACAGAGTTAAAGGTGAAAATATGCACAATTGTTGACAATGCCTGAAATAAACAACAACAGCAACAGAAGGGAAAAAAAAAAAAAAAAAGCCCCTCACGGTACAGCGGCATGCTGGTGGATACGAACGCCAAATAATAACAAAAGAAGGTATTTACCCGACTGTTTCCATCCGTTCCCTTTCCCCAATGCCAGACTGGCCAGGTGTGTGTATGTCAGTGTGTGAGCTACTGTTGAAGGGACTGTGTGTGATTTCTTTCAGACAGGAGACTGGGAATGGGGTAGAAGCCATTACGCTGGGAGAATCACCCAGAGCACCCCGAAATGAGGGGCAGGGGCCTGTCAACGTGCACGGCCGTGAGCGCACGCTTCCGTGTACGTTTGTGTGTGCAGGCAGGGTCCAGCCGGTGACCTTTTTCAATGAGCCCCCCATGATTTATTTACTGTGCCCTTATCCAACCCCTCTCTCTCTCTGCACACATACGGACAGATGATTTCTAGTATTTCGGTGATAAGGTAGAATCTGCAAATGTGGCTTTTTTTCTACCCCCGCACCCCACCCCACCCTTTGCGCCCCCCTCACTTGGGACAGGACAGGCAGGAGAAAATGGTGTTTGGTACGAGGAGAACAGATCTGTCACCCTATCTCACACTGCAGTAGCATCTTATTTTCCTCTCCATTTCTCTGCTCCTTCTGTCCTCTTCTCATTTTAGCTCCTTCGACAGAGCCCATGTCTGCCTCTCACCCTTTCCTCTCCCATCCTCACCCCTCCCTGTGCCTTCCCCCTTACATTTTGTACCGCCTAGACTGGCAAGTCTAGATCCCATCTACCACTTTGGCTCTCTCTGTTTCACTCTTTCCTTCAGTCACACACTCAAACACACTTCTTTCTCTTCTTCTCTCATTCATTTGTTTCTTGTCTCCCTCACTTCCCTTCACTCTCCATCTCGGTCTAAGAGGGGGGTGGGGTCCTGCTGTCGTGGAGCGAGATGAATTTCTGATTGCTGTCGGGCACCACGGAGCAATCTCATTGGTCAGAAAAAGGCAGAAAGGAGAGGCAAAGGCTGCAGGAAAAAAAAAAGAAAGGACAATTTTTTTCATTGGCTGCATATGACCATAATTGCCCCCCTCGTTTCCTTCGCCTCCCGCACTTTTTTTTTTTCCAGCAACGCAGCAGCAAGCTATAATTTGAACCACCGGAGCCAATTATGCAGATTAGCTTGCCCCCAGGTTGACCAATGACCTTCTCCCCCCCGTTTACATTTGTTTACAATATGCAAATTACCTCTGGGTTCAAAAACGCGCTGGAGGGTGTCAAAACACCTTTAGACTAATATTGTAATGCCACAAAAATACCCCCCTCCTTCTGCCCTCCCACACGCACATGCTAGCTCTGTGAGCATCACATGCGAGTGCAAACGAAAGAGACCTAGTGGGGCATTTTATTAGAGTTTTTAAAAATATACATTTCATGTTTGTTTTTTGTTTTTTTACCAACCTAATCGATATTACCACATTTTACAAACAGACAGCATTTAAGCTAGGTAAATAGCTTAAAACTGAATTGAAATGTTCCTTATTTTAATGTCTTTTATGTCATTTTCCTTTGATCCGTCTGCTCTTTCAGTCGCTCACTTTTCAAGTTCATCCACCAAAGTCTCCAGCTCTCCAGTAACACTCCTCCCTATCCAAGACCCCTTCCCACTGCCTATCTACCTCCCCCGTTGGTACAGAGATGGAAGCTTGTCTGTCTAATTAGCTGTATGGTTTACCTTGGCTCAGTGGGGCCTGGCTGCCTTAGCTGGGTTTAAACAGGGAGATGGACGGGCTGAAACGCTGAAACCCTAGACTGTAATTAGAGACAGGCTCACTGAGGGCACACCGCTGCTGACACAGAGCCTCTGTTTCACCATGTGTGCACACGCGCACTCACACACACACACACACACACACTGAGGAAAGCTTGGAAGACAGACATGTACACACCGGCTTGTCTATAAAATACACACCAAACATAAAAAAGAGGTGTGGGCATTAAGTGCACCCACCCATCTACAGATGGCCACTGGCATATAAAACATGTGAAGCGCCAGGATTGCCTTCCTGCCAACATACAAACATTTGAGTTCCTGACGGACACACTGCACCTTACAGTTCATAGCTTACATGAAGGATTTAAATGAACTTTTTTGCACTCATTTTAAGCCATGTTTTCAAACATACAATGATATACAGTGGCAAGATTTCTGTCATTTGTGTGCTTCACTGTCCACTCGTTCCTTTTTTTAATGACACTGTCTCTTGCTTTTCCAGTCATTCCATAAGAAGATTTATGACTTGTTTCTTCTGAGTTCCCCCCCCCCTCTCCTCCTTCCATCTCTCTGTTCTGTTTGTTTTAAAGGCTATTTCTATTTTCTGCAGCTGGTCCCGCCGCTACCAAAACTCAGCCAAAGACAACACACAGAGCCAATGCCACACACATGGGTGCAACTATTTCTGCTACTGGTGTAGCTCTGCTGCAAAGTGTGGTGTTTATTCGCCTCAAAGTTAACTTAATCACAACAAGGAACAAAGAGACAGAGCCAATCAATGAAATTCATTAATGCAAACTGAAATGCATTTTATTCTTTTCTAATTACACGCATTGTGGCTCATAATTGAGCTGGTGTATCAGGCTAGAGATTAATTCACATTTGTGCACGTTTCTTTCTGTGTGCCTTTCCGTTTGTGTGTGCATCACAGTTGTGTGCGTGTGTGTGTGTGTATTTTTTAGAGCAAGCAAAAGTGGGCATTGAAACCTGAAAACAATGAGAAAAGAGCTGGATGTTGGGGAAAGAGGAAAAAAAAAAGAAAAAAGCTGACAGCAAGTCAGCAAGGAGAACTGTGGACGGGTTAAAAACGAGAGATGAAAAAAGTAGTAACACAATGTCTTACCACTGTTTTGCTGATATTATACTGCCCCCTTTTGTCCATCCTCATCACCTACATCTTAAACCGAGCAAGAAAACAGTAGCAAAACAATGAGCATAGCTTTGATTTGAGTTCATAGTTTGACAGCATAAACTAGATTTGCTTGAATTCACTAACCTCCTAAAGGAAAGATCTTGGCAGTGAACTCAAGAATGAAGTCACAGTCCTCAGCAGGATACAAATGAGAAATGAAACCAAACAACATCTGATGAGACTTATTTTTCCTCCAAGCTTTCATCCCTTTTTTCTTATCTGTCTAAAAACGTGGCGTTTTGTCATGAAGTCACATCAGAACGCCAGCCCCTCTGTTACAATTCATTGCCAAATTGTCACCGTTGTTGTGGAGATTAAAGTGGACAGTTCTGAAGAGAGAGCACACTTGCAGGTGTCACTGTGTTTTAATGTGCTATGACAGCAACGCGGCCCCGTCATCGCTGCTGCGCATAAAGAAAGCAGGAACGGCTCGTACTCTTTTAGGCACAGCTCACCTTCCAATCAGACGAATGGTGATTAGAGAAAAGGCAGATGCTGTTTACGCGCATGTCTGTGTTTGTGTGTGTACAGCTTGGCATCCAGCCCTAACTGCCCTACAATAACAAATGTTCCAGCCTTCTGATTGGGCAATTAAAGGCAGCAGGGGCACTGTGTTCATGGTTTAAAGTGTGACATCCATCATCTGAAACAATCGGGCCCTACCAAACACAAGTGTGTGCATGTTTGTGTGGGGATGTGTTGTGTGTTCTCGTGGGTTCTTCAAACTACCACAAGACCCCCCCTGTGTCTTTAGAACAACTGCATGAAATCAAACATACAACCTCTTACTCCCCAGTGAGGCATGGAAGGCCAAACAAAAATACTACAACCACGTGACCGGACCTGTTTACAGAGTAAAAAGTATATCAAGGTTTAAAAAGTACAAGTTTCAAAACTGCTTACATTTTCCCCACGTACCATGAATATTGTTTGAAGTCATTTTAATAAGATGCCGGGGGAAGTGTCAGCTCTGTGGAACATAAGCATAAGCACTCTAATGCCACGGGTTTTACTTCACACTGTTGGTCAGCTGGCTGAAATGAAAACTACATGTTTTCTTCACCCGCCAGCAAGAAATGTAATGATTTGAAATATTTCCAGTTATAGATTATAACACATGGACAATCACTACATGGAAACTAAAAGAGCCATATGTATCACTTAGTAAAGGCTGTTTGGAAACTAAAGCTGCAAAGCTACTAGCAGAATGTCTGGTAAGTAGCTAAGTGTGAGTTAGCTATCACAGTAGATAGTCCAACTAAAACAAATGATTATACTGATGTTACTATCTAGACAACAAAACAGTAAAAACATGCAATATGCCCCAAAAAGCTTGTTTATACTAAAACTACTAAATGCATTTATTTCAAGTATGCACATAAAATTTTAAATGGCCTGTTCTTATACGTCACTTTAGTCCTTAGAACTCCAAAGCACATTAATTTACCCATTTATCACCATCACATTCACATGCTGATGGTGATAAGCTACTACATTGTAGCTGCCCTGTC
The DNA here is from genome assembly GCF_000485575.1 of Poecilia formosa. Lineage (NCBI taxonomy): Eukaryota > Metazoa > Chordata > Actinopteri > Cyprinodontiformes > Poeciliidae > Poecilia > Poecilia formosa. The sequence goes on from NW_006799961.1 coordinate 2,163,847, forward strand.
ACCACCAGACCCTTTAACTGCCACTAGGAAATAAGGCGGGTGAATCGTCTTGTCCAAGGACACAACGATAGAGACAAACAGATCGGAGTGTTGAACCACCAACCCACCAGTTACAGGACAAACTCAGACCTCCTGAGGCACTGTCGCCCCAAAATCCTAATACTAATGTCTGTAACAATTAATACTGTATAATTTTAGGAACAATTAAGGATTTGGGCCATGAAACCAATAACAGAGTATAACCAAAATATTGTGAGAACTATATAACAGCCCATGCCTAGAACAAACCAACAAAGCCAAGGAACACAAAAGTAATTGGAAGTCTGTTGCCAAACATGAACCTTCTCTAATATATAGGTTGGTTTTGTGCTCCAATTACTTGAATAAGTAAAACACTACATTACATAAGACTACAATAACTTCCTTTTGACCCACCAACTTAAGCCTGAGCAAAGTAAATATCCAAAGGTCTGACTTTGAGTTTTAGTTTCTTGTTACCAGCATTTAGTGGTTATTGGAAAAGGTGTGCTTCTGCACAATGGCTACTATTTATAACACTTACCAATCCATGGATTTGATATCTATGACCAACTTGTGTGGATTCAGAAGATCCTTGCAGTTGATGTGAGGAAGTACAGGTGTATCTGATCAAACAAAGTGATCATTGCCAATTTAATGTCAGCAAGTCTTTCTCCCAGTATTCATTTCTGCCTGACTTTTATGCAGTTTTATGCTGTATTCCAAGCGTAATATGTTTTAATAAATCTCCACAGTACCTGCAAAAACATGAAGCTGTTCCAGAACAGGGCTGGACAATATTTTAAGTCTTTAAAATGCATTCCAATCTTATTCCAAGAATTATAAGTAAAAGATATTTTGGTATGAGCTGACATTTCACAGATTCCTCTGTAGAAGCACAGCCAATGCACAAAAACAAAGCAGAAAGCCAAAGGAATTTACTCACCTTTGCCAGAGCTGAAGAGAGTTGCCAGAATGTGAAACCAGTGGATGATCCACCCTGCAAAGAAAAATAATGGCTTTTGTATCATTTGTTCCATTTTGGGTACTCAGTTTTGTTATACTGCCACAAAATATGTTTTTTTTTTGTTTTTTTTTGTTTTTTTTAAGTTTATTGGCCTACTGGTGGCCTTTTTTCATTGGTCGGTAGACAAGAAGGGGTAAAGAGAGAAGGAATGGTCCTGGACAGGGAATCAAAGTAGGAACATATATATTGAGGACAGTAACCTCAATACTGAGGCACCCCAAATGACGTTTTTAAGTAGGATACCTTCATGCCATTAGATAACAGTTAAAACACTGTTTAAAGCCCATGTGTGTCAAGTCTAACCTACAAACAAAGACATCGCAGAAGTTGATGTGTGCTAAAGTGTCTTACTCTTCGCTGTGTGCGATGAGAAGTTCTTCCTGGAGAAAGAAAAAAATAAATAAAAGGAGATAAGTCACATAAGCCAACAACTAATTTGACAAGTTGTGTGTGTCTGTTTGGTATGCAAAAGATGTACTATATTTAAAAACACTCATGTTTCTGGCTTAGCGCATATCCAAGCAGTACTTATGCTGTAGCGTGTAGAAACGAGGCTCAATATCAAAGCATAGTCTTAGTCTTAGCTGTTGATTGTCTAAGAGCATAATTAATACGGCAACTAATCCAGCACGCCATCTAGTCAACCCAGAAATGTCCAATCACATTTACTGTTTCAGCTGGGGTTTGAAGCCGCTCACAGACTGAGTCCACAGCTGCAGAGCTTTGAGACCACTCAGTGAGGCACTAATCATGACACCATTAACTAAGAAAACACTGGGAATTAGTCCGATGAGGAGAAGTTGTGCTTCTCCATAGAGGTTTTGTTTAGTTAATTCCCAGTTGACAGCCAAGTGCTCTGCTTGCCTGGAGAAAAACTTCCTTGAGTGTGAGAGATTACTTTTTATCCCTAATTAATGCAGCTTATTTGCATAACCCAAGTCATAATATATGCTAATGTGCATTTACATTGGAGAATGCTGTCTAGGCAGTTAATGTGGCCTAAATATGTCTGTAAAATTATTATTTTTTTATTTTAAGTATTATAAATGTAAAAATTTAATATGCACTATGCTCTTCTTTTTTTTTTTTACTTACCACTGCTCTTCAGCTGTGTTCTTTGTTTTACTTTCTTGTATACTACAAATGGCATGCGTTTCACATTGCGTTTCAATCTAAACACTCCTCCATTTGTGGTTAAATAAGTGATGATTTGTGTTTGAGGTGGATTTGATTGAAAAAAAAAACAACTGCACTTGACAATTAATGTCTGGACAACTAAGCAATGTACAATACTGAAGGCTAACCCCATAGAGATGCCTTTGATGAGTAGTACGTGGAACATTGATCAACATATCTTCTTGATTTTTGGTGATGTTCAAAATGCAACGCTTACTGCTTGTTTTATAATTGGTGACTGTATAATTTTTATGTTTTTATGGCGTGAAACACTTTGAACTGCCTTGTTGCTGAAATGTGCTACATAAATAAACATGACAAATGTCTTATGTGACATTTCTAGTGCAAATATATGTGTGGGTCTTTACTGTCTTGTGAAACAGTTTTGCAAATCCATTAAGTACAGAATAGAAACCTTATGAAATCATATCTGAAGCTGTATTTATTTGCTGACAGTCAGTCATGTACAGCACAAACACACCAGCCTGTTTGGCTTCAGCTGCACTCTGTCCTACTCTCTGGTCTTTGAAAAGCAAACATCTGATGCCTGCTTACATTGTGAGCTTCTTCGAACAGAAATTATGGCATTAACCTCCTCGTCAAGTGCAAACGCATAATTTAGTCAGGTAAATGTTGATTCATCCAAACACTGCTGTGATTGGTAGCAAGATTTGTGTCAAGTTGCCATGTTGCATTTAGGGTTTGTGTAGCTATTTTGGAACAGATTCACTGAGTCTTAGGTAAAGGAGTTCATAACAAGTGGCAGAGGAAATGCAGTTTGCATAATTGTAAAGTAGAAGGAAAGGAAACATTGTTTTAAATTTTACATCAACACTCTGCAATCTCAAAAGGTGGACTGCATTTGTATTAATCCCCATTTTCATTAAAATGCATTTTAATCTATCCGTTTTCATTTTCTAAGTCATTTGATTTGTAAATTAAGTCCACTTACCAGCTCACTCAGCTTTGTTACAAACTAGATATTCAGATAAATTGGTATCTAACAACTTTAAATCTTTTACCTGTAGTTTGGAATCTCAGTATGGGTTTTCCATAACTCTGGATTTTCTCATTAAAACACTCACAAACATCCTGAATTTAGTGCAGGCAAATCCCCTTCCTTAAAAATTTCCCTTCACCTGTGAATGTCTAATTCTTAAAGCAAGATTTTACAATTATCTTCCGATTCTCAAAACCTGACACCCAACACATGACTATAAAAATCATACTTAGAAGAAGTGTACACTTTAAAATGTATGTTGATTTTAAACAGTGGTCACCTGAAATTAAGTGAACAGGGTCTATGATATTTTCCTTCCATGTCATTTGCAAGCTTCATTCATCTTTTCTAAGTGACTTAATTTGGTTTCAAGTGGTTTTGAGAGAACACCACCAGATGAGGCCAACTTAAAAATAAGAATTTTAATAATTTCCTGTCTCTCTTAAGGATATTAAATGTATACATATCGAACAAGTGGGGCTTTTTCCCATTACATCCATTATATAAACAGCAAAGTATACTAGCTTTGTATTTTGGCTTTACACATGACCAAAAAAAAAAAAAACAAATCATGATGCACTGCTAATTCAGAACATGAAAACAAAAGATACTTTCCTTTCAATCTGTGATAGTGGTTTTCTGGTAATGGAGTTTGCCTAAAAGATGGGGAGATTGAAGCAAGGAGCAAAGACGATGGGGAAAGATGGACAGGCCATTATTTTGCAGAGGATGGGGACAGCAGCGCAAGAACAACAACCTACAGATTTCTGTTGAAGTGCTCTCTTGTTTGATTACCCCTCCATGCCCTCCGACACTTTTCTTTCTGCCTACAAGCAATGATTTGTGTGCATTCCTGTAGCTTTTTGGTTTTAACACCAGGGGGTCCGAGCCCCAGAGGGCAATGTGCATGCATCAGTGTATCTACAACCGAGAGCATATATGCATTCACTCATACCTAATGCTTGTGCATGCTCACACAGAAGCGTGACCATGTGTCCATAAACTTTTCAGTTTTTATTCATGTGGCCAAGATAGAGACCGTATTCCATCTTCAAAACACACGGTGCCACCATCAAATGAGTCACCCCTTTCATCTGCTTCCACTGCCCTCAGTTACTCCGGCTTCCACGCCTTGCCTAATGGATTTTCAAATGCAGGTACATGATTTCTTTCAAGACTTGACAAGCATTTTCCTTTGTGTTTAGGGATGAGGATCAAGCCCTGAGTGGTTCGTTGCTGTTTGTGTTGCTGAGAGATTCTACATACAGATCAGGAGCGCATTTCCTGAACCTGTTTGAGAAGGCCAAATGCGAGATGTCTATATGTATATTTCCACATGTTCCTGGGCAAAGCAACTAAAATACACTCGTGTGCTGTTTCTGCTATTGTGCAATCTGGGTATTCTTCCTTTAAACATTAGGAGCGTACACTCAAACAGGGCATATTTTAGAAGATTATTTGATAAAAACCAGAGCAGAAAGAAATATTCAGTGTACTTTTCTCTTCAGCATTTTCAAAAATCACAGCTAGTCCAATCTGGCTAATTCTAAAACTGATTTAGCCACTCCTAACAGAAAATGGGACTGTTTTAACTAACTACTGGTAATATTTCAGTGTTTCTAGTCCTCAAACGTTCTGTGACCATGGGAATCCAAGTCCTGTTGGAAATGTTATCTTTAAGAACATGTCTGCATACTTTCCAAAGCCTTCATTTGACCAACTCAACCATTTAAAAGTATTATACCACCTAAATAACAATCCACTTTCCCCTTTACTCAAATCTCATCTGCTCAGCGTATTCTTATTTGTGAACAGGTAAAAACTGTTTTTATCCGTCACCTTTTAATACATATTTAAAAGCCTGTTATACATCACTGGTCATGTAGTTGAAATGCTTTCCATTTATATTTAGCTAAGTGGATGGACGTCTACTGACCTTTATAGCCACAAGTAGTCTAGATCTTTGTAAATGAGATGGTAAAGATGAGAGAGTTGTAGAGATATGATGGAAGAGTAGTGAGAAAAATATTGTTGATCATAATCGTTAACAGCTCAATCTTGTGCTAACCTACTTTTTTTTTTTTTTTTTAAACTGACGTATGAAGCCTAAAGTTGCATGCAAAGGCAGGAACAAATATAAAAACAACTGTAGCACATGACATCACTTTGTTTTGTTTTTTTTGTTTGTTTGTTTTTTATGTTTTTTACAGTGATGACGAAATAAAAACTCTGGAATATCTGTAGACATCCCATCATTGACTGTGGATGTGTAGTATGTAGCAATTATGGTCAGCATCAGATAAGATGTGACAAGTAGGCTTCAGGTGCCAAACTCTTGTCCTACCCCTGAATGTAATTGACTGAGATTTACAACTGCCCTCACTGAGCCAAAACAGTCATGTCTTCTAATTAAGTAGAGAGCACTGACAGCCTGGTACCACCTACATTTGGTCCCCAGTTGATACAAGTGCCATGTCCTGAGGGTTTCTGTCAGACCTGGTGCTCTGCGAATGGTATGACATGTCCCTTTATGTCTCCATTCATCCCTCTCCCTTACCCCGGTCCAACACACCACCCCTACCACTACCTGTCTCTCTCCCTGACAACTATTTACTTCTAATCATGCTCAGGATGAAAACGAGAGATTGCCGAAAGAGGGGGGGAAAAAGTGACTGCTTCTACCGTACATGTGTGTCAGCTAGAGATGGAGGGCATGAAAGAGTGACCAAGTAAGTCAATGAGAGATTGAACAATAAGGATTTGTTCTCGATTCAGTTAATATTCTGTGTCTACATTGCTCAGGAGGAGAACATTGTGGTTCATCCAGCAACTACAGACCTTACACTTCCAGCAGAGACTTCGTGGTAGAGGAAGGAAAAAAAAAACATAAGCTACACCTTAATAAATCAAAGAACTTCTCTTAGGCTAAAATTATACATATGATAGCCTATCGGTTTTATTAATGAGAAACACTTTAAAAGCAGCTACATTAAAAACCACATTTAGTGAGCTACTTTTCAAGGGGGGGAAAAATCTCAATTTGCTTTATTGATAACTAAAGCCTGGTTAACATTTTTATAATGAGTACAGCTTTGTTGAGAACAAGAGAACATAATAGAAATGAACAGTTAAGACATGATTGCAAATGGTAATTGCTGACTCACTGAATATATTCCCAAATGAAACAGTTATGATGACAGTTGTATTATTTTAAACTTTTTGTACTTTGGGACAAGTGTAGGACATTTAGAAGGCAAAGTGTGAATTTATTAAGTTTTAACCCCAATAAATTTAAAACTAGTTCTAGTTTAAGTAAACTTCCACAATGCTTCCAGCAAAGACCATGATAGTCAAACAACTTAACTGTACTATTTTCTGCAGAATGCACAATTTTACGTAAATTATATTTTTAATAACCAATGCCTCTGAACTTGCAGCTGAACTGATGATTTTATGACCACCTTTTTTTGACTAAAAAAACCTTTCAGGGGAAAGTAAGAAAGTATTATATTTTATGCCATATTATTTGCTTAAAATGCAAGAAAAACATGTCCACTTCCTCAGCAGCTGTGCTTACACAAAGCTGTATAAATTTGTTTAATCATTTCAATGTGCTTCATCCATCTCATATTTAATCTACCTTTATAAATAAAACTAAGACTCTCGGATATAATTAAAGTAGTGCAACAGAAATTTATACACGTTTGTTCTAAACTTTGAAGTGTTGCTAAACTCATCAAAAACACGAACTGCCAACAATTCATGAAGCACAGCAAACTGACACGGCAACTTAAACTTACTAGAAAGACTTTTGTCCTTTTCCGACAGCTGACTCCTGAAGTCCCTTCAATTACCCCTCACTAAACTGGATTTACGAACAGACATTTGTCACGAAGCTGCAAAAACATCCCGCAAGATCAGAAATATTAAGAGTGCTTTGCTAAATCGCAGTGCCACACCACGGGATCTGTCTAATAGTTTGAAGTGCATCACAATCAGCCTAATTGGACAGGTGTTTGCGAGCCATTATGACACAAAATTATCGTGTCAGTAGAAGAGACCCAAAACAGCATGACATTCCCAAAAACCTGCTGAAGGATTAGTGCAGTGTTAAGATGGAAATGAAGGAGAGTTTCTTTTTTTTTTTTTTGCATGCCAGAGTTGAGAAAAATTAAGATAGTGGGGGAGAAAAACAGAGAGAAAGAGAGGAGGGAGATTAAAGAAGAGTAGCACTCACAGTATGAGGTAAGCTACAGTCATCACTTGTCAGCCACCCCTGGTGAGAGAACTCCTCACAGAGCCACGGAGACGGATATTAACACTCAACTCCACCTCAAATGATTAATTTATGCAAAGAATGAAATGCGTGCAGTAAACAGCAGTAAACCAATACTTGAATTTTGTAGCCTGCTGTGAGATGCAAAAAGAAATTTTAATTAAAATATTTCAGAAAAATGCAGTTTCTCACAGTGAAGCTCTTAAATGTTTTTACTGTTCATTAAATCATGTTTTATCACACTAATCAGATGACCACCAGATAAGCTTATTGTTTGCTGTAGTAAAGATAAGATTATTGCTAAATATTATCAGAGGGGTTATCAAGAGATGCGATTTTCCTCATTTTTTCTTATCCATGCATCGTTTCTGCACTGCGTTCAGAAAACGGGTTTTGGCAAGTCCAGCTAAGGACACCCGAGTCCAAGCAGATACAGGTAATTGTGAGGTTGAAGTTGTCCTCACTAAAGTCTGAGACGGCAGACCTAATACAAAGAGAGAGCAAAAAATATATTTTCGTGCAGAGAGTATCAGGTGATCTAAAAATAAAAGATAAAATAAAATTGAGGAATTTAAAGCTACAAATCTGTGAATTTGCAATAAACTGTCAGATGCTTTATTGGCATTGATTTCCTTCTTCCACTTTATTAATGAAAAGTGGTTCTTGGCTTCCACAGACGGATGCCATCTGTGCACTAACTTACCACCCAGTCCTCCAGAGTTAACTCATTTGAAATATGCTCATTAATGTCTATGTCAAAACACCATAATTAGAAACATTCATAAATATTAGCTTCAGATAAACCACTCGAAAAAATATAAGTTGGTAAGAACAGATTTTATGAGTTCTTCATTTGCATGTAGTTTCAAAATGAGAATGTTTTCTCTGCACAGTCTGTGTGCACAAACCACATTAATTTAAGAGTTTTGAATGAGACCATTGCAACTTGGACAACGTTACAATCAGTGTTGTAGTCAAGACCAACTAACCCGAGACCAAGACAAGACCAAGATTTTTAGGGTCCGAGACCAAGTCAAGACCAAGACCAAGGGAAGTCGAGACCGAGTCAAGACCAAGACTAGCGCTCCGTGCTACATGACACGATAAAATGTGAAACATGATCAAAATTGCTAATCAAATTGGTCTGAAAGATTCACATTCCCATAAAAACACCTAGATATTAAATACTTAGAGCTGAAATAAATTTAACCAATGTTAAAAGCAGAACAAACTCTTCCATCCCTTTGCTACAATCTGCGGTGGTGTCATGCCATCCCTAACAAGATAACGCTCTGGGCATTTGTCCATATTATTCATGTCAGAAACCACCACTGTTGGCACCATTAAACATAGTAATTGAGGCAATGAACTAATTGTAAACAACGCTCAACTATGAATGCTGATCAAGGAGCAACAAGCAAGAAGTAACCAAGCACAAGGCACACACCGCGACTGTTCTCGCCCTCTCTCCCACTGCATAAAGCCAGGCAGCACAAAGTGCTGTAATGTCTGCCACCATGACAGGTGACAAAAACAATCAAAGAGCAATGAGCATGCTCTGCGTGTTTTCGTTCTTGTGTTTTATTTATTTACTATATCAATGCATATAATAAAATAAAATAATAGCTACTACAGTTTACGAAGAGCATTACAAGAACAAAGAATGGCTCTCAGTGAGGCACCAGGCCTATCTTCTTAGTAAAGAGATGTCCATTAGAATCGGATCGTTCGTGAATGTCACATCACTATTTTGCAGACTTTTGGACACAGCGTTGTCCCATATATTCGACACGTTAGTCAATACGTCTGCACAATAATTCAACACATGAGTGACAACTTTTTTTTCATCACAAATGCTTGTATGTCTTTGTACAGCAAGCTTTGCTAACATAACGTCAACGGCGCTTACCTTTCTTTGAGCTTCTTTTCTAAGTGACGAAAAAAGCTAGACATAGTCCCCACCGTCTGTGAAAGCGAAGCGCTGCTGATTTAGCTGTCGCCATCGGATTTCTTATGATTTATGCAGATGTCTGTCTATTACTTACGAATAGACAGACATCTTCTGCCGCTCAAAGAAGACCACTACGCATGTCTCAGAGCGCTACGTCAGAGTGAAAGGTGGGGAGGGGGTGGGGGAGAGTGACAAACACGTAATAGACCCTTTTCACATGACGTCACACAACCTCCGTTTTGGCTCGAAGCTGTGTATCCTTAGTTCCGG
>NW_006799961.1:2173618-2227076 GCF_000485575.1 Poecilia formosa
GAGCTGCGGGTTTGTGGATTATTGGAGGTAAAAAACTTATTGGCTCTATTATTCACTCCTGCATCACCTGCCGGAAACTCAGAGGCACAGTCATGGAACAGCAGATGGCTGACTTGCCTCCTGAACGCGTGACAGCAGCACCACCTTTCACGTTCATAGGGATGGATGTTTTTGGGCCGTGGTCAGTTACTGCCAGACGGACAAGAGGTGGCCAAGCAGAAAGTAAGCGGTGGGCTCTACTGTTTACATGCATGTCTACCAGAGCAGTGCACATCGAAGTCATTTCTACTCTGGATACATCAGGTTGCATTAATGCTATGAGAAGACTTTTCGCAATAAGGGGACCTGCCAAACATCTTAGGTCAGACTGCGGAACTAACTTTGTCGGAGCACGGAAGGAGCTTGGATTCCTGAAAAAAGTGGAGGGTGACAGTGTCCAAAGATACCTGAACAAACATGGCTGCACTTGGGAATTTAACTCTCCTCATTCCAGTCACATGGGAGGAGCATGGGAGAGGATGATTGGGGTTGCCCGGAGGATCCTAGATGGCATGCTGGCAAAAGAACATGTTCACCTTACACACGATGTCTTGTGTACTCTGATGGCTGAGGTGTCAGCCATTATAAATTCCAGACCCCTCATTCCTGTGTCTACAGACCCTGAATCGCCATTCCTACTTACACCTGCGACACTTCTCACACAGAAGACAGGTGCTTCATCTCTCTGTGGAGAGTTTACAAACAAGGATTCATTTGGATGTCAGTGGAAAAGAGTACAGGTGCTTGCCAGCAATTTTTGGAACCGTTGGAGGAGTGAGTACTTGTCTTCTCTCCAGCAACGTTGCAAGTGGAACAAACGTCATCGCAATCTTCAAAAGGGGGACATTGTGCTGTTAAAGGACAGTCAGGCACCGCGCAATGACTGGCCAATGGCTGTTGTTGTCGCCTCATACCCGAGTGCAGATGGTTTGGTTCGCAAAGTGGAACTGAAGGTAACATCACGGAGTGGTTCAAAGACTTACTTGAGGCCCATTTCAGAGGTTGTACTCCTTATGCCCAACGACACTGCGAGTTAGAACTCTTTCAAATGTTTATGTTGTGTGACATCACGGATGTCAGGCGGGGAGTGTCCTGTAAACTGTGGGTGTTTTGTTTCGCGTGGCATATTGCTGCCATCTGTTGGACGTTTGGGGAACTGCTTTTACCTTTGTGTTGTTTAGTCAGTACTGTGGTTTGCTAGTAGACCAGATGAACGTTAGTCTTTTATGAATGCCGCATTTCAGTTACGGGTTCTTCGACGCAAAGCCTGTAAGTTGCTACATCAAAACGATATGTTATAACATATGAGAAGTAATTTGCTTATTGAACTTATGTTTAATCAGTTTGAAAATACCAGCAGGCGATTTAAGTATGTTTTACATCGTTGCTAACTAGCAGGCTGCTAAGTTTTCTTAGGCCGTTATGTAGCGTTGCAGCTCATAGCATTCTGACCTAACTGTTCTATCATTTGTTATACTTTTAATGTATGAAACTGAATGTTAACACTTCTGTTTACTGCTCTGAGCTCATTCTGAGTTATTTGTGTTTTGGCAGTTTCACTCCATTCTGCATGACAATAAAGGAAGATGTTAATCCTGACTCGTGTAAAAGGAGTTTGGCTGATGGTTAGCTGATGGTTACAAGACACCTTAGCGAGACCATTACAAATGTACTTAAGTAAAAGTACAAATACACAGACAAAAATGTACTCAAATTGTATTGTTTGGATTTTATGGCGCCATCTTAAGTCCCTGAACTTCACATTTTAACGGAAAAAAAAGCGCAGTGCGACTTGGATGTAACGAGTAACTCGACAGTTTGGGAGAAATGTAGTGAAGTAGAAAGTACAGATACTTACTGTAAAATGTATTGGAGTATAAGTAGAAAGTATCCATTTTTAAATATTCTTAAGTAATGTACAGATACACGAAAATTGTACAGTACTTCATTACTTCCCACCACTGCATATGAATGCATGTCTTTCTAATTAACTGTCCAGTGAAATATCTGAAAATACAATTTAAACAATGAGATCTTTACCTGTTAGAAAGTGGTGCCGCAAACTCTGGCATTGTTCGTTTCTGCACCTCCTGCTTTTAGCTGTAGATTGGTGATCCACTTTTCTCCTCTTTTTTCAGTAAGTTATTTTTGTGTTATTTCGAAACACAAAAATAAAGTTTAACTTTCTTTCTATTTGAACGGTTGGAACAGCCATACAGGACACAGACTTTAGACATTTTGATGCTGGATCAAATAAATGGGCTGAATTTACTTCTGGCCCTTCATGTGCATTGGGTGACGTCAGTTCTACGTCATCTGAAACCCAGCAATTGCTTGGATTTTAATCGGTGCATTTTGCATCCAGTGAAAACAAACATGTTAAATAAACTTGGACAGAATGCTGTAAGTGTTAGTGATATTTCCACAGTTGCGGTCTTGACTGGTCTTGAAATAAAATCCCGAGTCCTCAGCGCCCGAGATCAAGACAAGACCGAGACGAGACTGAGACCATCAAAAAATGGTCTTGAGACCAAGACCGGTTACAATTTAAAGATTTGTCAAGAATTTTCTCAGCATAATATCAGCAGGACAGCAGAACGTCAAAATCTCAGAGGCAGACTATATGTAGCCGTTAGCCGTTTGAGACTTTTCAACCCCTGAATCAAGTATTTTAAAAGGTTTTCATTTCAATTCCAAACTTCACAAAACAGTCTTGGTTACCACACCAAACTCAAAAAGAGAATGTGGACATAACACAATATGCTACAAATACTTTTAAGTTTTGACTGTTTTGAGAATGTCTTACTTCTATGACTGTGCAAATGTAGACTGAAACTGTGCCATAAAACATCTTATTACAATGAAGAAAAAGGATTCAAAAATGTGACACGAGTATAAAGAGAAGGGAAGTAAGTGCTTTTTGTGGAAGATAATATTTCTGAAATTTTGACAATACTTTTGACATGCATTGTTAGTGTGCGTCAACTGAGAGCATATGGTGATATTCACAGTGTTCCTCTGCATCGTGATCAGGTACACTACTTTTCTGCCACTTCTCTGCCAATTCTTTCATATCAAGTATCAACCGAGCATGTGGAAATTAAACATTAATGCTACGAGTTCCTCCTGGCGTGACAATTTTCTACTGAATAAATCAGAAAGTACGTCAGATCTTGTTCAAAAACATAGCATGTCCATGTGAGCCAAGTGTTTCCACAGTGTTTGTTGCATGATATTAAGTAATATTGTGTCTCAGTTGACAGTTGAGTTGCAGCTACATCCATACATGTGGATTACACATTTGTGAACAGCAGCTCTGATGCAGCGAAATTTGACATGTCCAAAACAGTTGAGGCAGCCTGACTTACTTAATCAAACTGTTTATAATCCTGTGTTACAATAGCAGAAAGGTGAACGTTTCTTTTATCACTTATAGAATCAATAGTGATAAAACAGTGTTACAGGGGAACAAAGTAAAACAAAGAGTTGATCTCAGTGAACTGGTGAGAGGTCAAATTAGAATTAAAATAAATTAAAAGTATTTTGTCGTGTTGTACAACCAGAAATGCATGAAAATACTCCCAACACGTTCAAAATACTGCTTCTGCTCTTCCTATTGGATGAGAGAAACATGCCTGGAATAAGGCACTGAATAGATTGGTCATTTTTTGATTTCACCCAAACCAAATGTACCACAGAACCAATTCAACCCTGAGCAACTCAAATGTATCACACCTCCCGAACAAGCCACTGACCGCTACCATGAACATCATAACGCGCACACCTTAAATCTTGTAGAGTACAATATGCACNCCATATTATTCATGTCAGAAACCACCACTGTTGGCACCATTAAACATAGTAATTGAGGCAATGAACTAATTGTAAACAACGCTCAACTATGAATGCTGATCAAGGAGCAACAAGCAAGAAGTAACCAAGCACAAGGCACACACCGCGACTGTTCTCGCCCTCTCTCCCACTGCATAAAGCCAGGCAGCACAAAGTGCTGTAATGTCTGCCACCATGACAGGTGACAAAAACAATCAAAGAGCAATGAGCATGCTCTGCGTGTTTTCGTTCTTGTGTTTTATTTATTTACTATATCAATGCATATAATAAAATAAAATAATAGCTACTACAGTTTACGAAGAGCATTACAAGAACAAAGAATGGCTCTCAGTGAGGCACCAGGCCTATCTTCTTAGTAAAGAGATGTCCATTAGAATCGGATCGTTCGTGAATGTCACATCACTATTTTGCAGACTTTTGGACACAGCGTTGTCCCATATATTCGACACGTTAGTCAATACGTCTGCACAATAATTCAACACATGAGTGACAACTTTTTTTTCATCACAAATGCTTGTATGTCTTTGTACAGCAAGCTTTGCTAACATAACGTCAACGGCGCTTACCTTTCTTTGAGCTTCTTTTCTAAGTGACGAAAAAAGCTAGACATAGTCCCCACCGTCTGTGAAAGCGAAGCGCTGCTGATTTAGCTGTCGCCATCGGATTTCTTATGATTTATGCACTTACGAATAGACAGACATCTTCTGCCGCTCAAAGAAGACCACTACGCATGTCTCAGAGCGCTACGTCAGAGTGAAAGGTGGGGAGGGGGTGGGGGAGAGTAACAAACACGTAATTGGCAAGTCAAGTAATTGCTGGGTTTCAGTCACGTGACCCGGATGACGCGCGAAATTCAGATGGTGGTCCAGAAGGATTTTTCCGGTTTCTCCGTTCAAAACAAAGCAAATTTGAACACAACGAGTATGCTAATGCCCTAAATAGGCTGGAACAAAAAAAAAAATGTGTATATTTAGGATATGATCCGTATTATCTCGGTGAAAAAAAATACTTATTTTATAATCTTGAAGATTTACCCGGTGTCAAGGCGATCCACAAAACTAACTACCTGGAGCTGCAGACCTCATATTATACAATGAGCCAGAAGAAAGCTTCCAAAAGCCTGGAGAATACAATCATTTAGTTTCAAGTTGGGTCAAGCATTCAGGATCAAAAGAAGCATTAAATGGCTGTCACTTGTTTCTGCCGGGTGAGTAGTGAATTGTGCTATTTTAAGTAATCCACAACGAACCAACCCATGTTATTTTATGAGCTTGAATCTCCTGGTAAATAATTTATTTAACTTCTGTAAACCCAAATTCACGCTGGAGTTGTACATTAATGTTGAGTCGCTGTAGGACACTGGACTCAAATCCTATGTAGGTCAACTATTAGCACCGATCTACAGAAACCCCCGTGTTCGTGTCTGTTCGTGGCCAGACACGAAGCATGTGGGGGAATAGTAACAGCTCACGGTGACTGTATGGCTCGATAGGTTATATTTAATTTATTTAGCTTTTATATTTTTATTTTTTTTAGCATGAAAGTACCACTGAATAAACATTATATTTTCTGTCCGGGACTCGGCACTGAGCTAGCTGCTAACAACATTAGAGCTCTGAGGACCACCATGCTAGAGCATAAAAATAATATATCTTACCTTACATATGAACAGTGGTGGAGAAAGTACTCAAAAAATGTACTTAAGTAAAAGTACAAATACACAGACAACAATGTACTCGAATTGTATTGTTTGGATTTTATGGCGCCATCTTAAGTCCCTGAACTTCACATTTTAACGAAAAAAAAAAAAAAAGCGCAATGCGACTTGGATGTAACGAGTAACTCGACAGTTTGGTAGAAATGTAGTGAAGTAGAAAGTACAGATACTTACTGTAAAATGTATTGGAGTATAAGTAGAAAGTATCCATTTTTAAATCTTCTTAAGTAATGTACAGATACACGAAAATTGTACTTACGTACAGTACTTCATTACTTCCCACCACTGCATATGAATGCTTGTCTTTCTAATTAACTGTCCAATGAAATATCTGAAAATACAATTTAAACGATGAGATCTTTTCCGCCCGTTAATATTTGTGCAAACAAAACGTCAAAGACTGAAGGAGCTGGTTTTAAACCTGGAATTGTATCAACTAATTTTTTAAAGATCAGGAGCAGAAAAAATATGCATCACACCTCCCGAACAAGCCACTGACCGCTAACATGAACATCATAACGCGCACACCTTAAATCTTGTAGAGTACAATATGCACTCACACTCAGCCGAGGTCCTCCACAGCACTCCAAGCTCCCCTAAACGACCTCATGAAGTACGGTGAGGTTCGTTACCCAATAATGGTGGAAATCGAGCAAAATACCACCCTCATTGATCCACTGACAGCACCCAAAGGTCAACAAGGCAGTGTACTCCTCAGGAGGAATGGCTTGAATCAAACCCTTTTGGCAAAATGCTGAGCCAGTGAGAAACCACAGAGGGGTTCAAAGATGGGAGCTAAAAACCAGGCGAGTCATTTCATACCCTGGAGAGCATTTGTAAACCGTTTCTAAACCGTTTGCTAGCTAGCCTGCACATTCATGGCAAGCTCAGGTGTGGAGAAGAAGTTGTAGCGTATCAGAGCGCGAGGATGCGGGCATAGACAAGCTTGGTTGATGGCACCAAGACCCTCCTCCTGGCTCTAATTCGTCGTTTCTGACTTCTACAGATAATGGGACCACAGAAAGAAGGCAGAGGAGATACATTTTTGTAAAGAAGATTATCTGTTATACTAACGAATATGTATTTATTTCTTCATATTAAAGATTTAACCATTTGAATATTTCATAAAGTTGTACTCTATGGCTACCATTTTTTTCCCCCACACAAATATGCAAATGACCATCACAAAAGAAAAACAGCAAACAAAGGAGAGCAGATATAGGTCACAACATTCTGATTGAAGCATTTGTTCTTCATCGGAGTGTATATATCATAATAAAGAAATCACTGCAGCCTCTAAGACTGCACAGACAAAGTTGCAAAAATCAAATAGGCCTGTAAAAGGAAGAAACTGTCTTTCAGTTTAAAGGTGTTTTGTGTAGTTAACACCACCATCTTTAGAGGGAGAATAAATGCAGAGCAGGAATACCTTGTGAAATCAGTTTCACTTTAACATACACAGATGTCTATGCAAGTATGCCAAAATAGTCCATCACAATGTAAAACACATGATGGATAGACTGAGCCGTTGTAGAAAGGCTTTTCAACTCTGGTTCTCTTCTCCTACATGCATCATACATATATTGTGTCAGAAACAATGAAAATTTGAGAAATTCAAGATTTAATTTGGTTAATTTCTTTGTAAACTTGTATAGGTGCCACGACATCAGTGCATTGTTCGTGTGTGTGTGTGTTTCCATGCACGTGTGTCGCCAGGGTAATTAGGAATAGGAAGGAAGGAGAGATCAAAGGAGGCAGTTTGCACCCTACGTTTCAGTTCTGATAAGAGTGGGTGTCTGCAAGCATGCGTTTCTGTCTGCGTGTGTGTATATGCATGCGTATGCGCTAGCGTGATGATCTCCACCAGGCTTTGATGCTGTAAGCTCTGCCGGTTAATGTACTACGGATAAAAATACTACACCATGTAATCTGGCATTTATCCCTCGAGAGCAGAAGCCCAAAATGTGACACGTGTCAGGAGGAAGGAAGGAGCTGAAACACAGAAGAGGAGAAACAGCAGTGGAAGTATGAGACAGAGACTCCAAACTGATTTTAAATGCATTGGTAATTCTGTACATGCAAAGCAGTTCACACTAATTATTTGAACTTAAGTCGCCAAAAAAACAGCAACCCAATTTGTGTTAGAAATAGTTACTGATGCACGCAATAACAAAAGCAGCAGGAATATTTTTGTAATTTAAACTCAGTTTTGTATCTTATAAACCTCAGTAAATAATGAAAATATGAATACGGGTTGCAAATAACTCAATGTTTGCCTACTTCTTGCTTTAAGATCTCAAACTGGTTTAAAAAAAAACAACAGTTACTTCAAATGTGATAATCCTTAAAGTATCTAAAGAAACATCCCAGTTGAAATGTTTGGACAGCAAATGACAATGGTCCCCTGTGATGAGCACCAAAGTCTGCAAGATGTTTTTTTTTTTACTACACAGATGCACTGGTAAAACTTCCATCATTGTGTTTTGTACCAAAAAAGAAGAAGAAGAAAAAATCAAAAATAGAGGGAGAAGAATAATTCTGAAAATGTGGAGCTGATGAATTTATTATCAAACCTGTGCATCTCTAGAACCTTCTCAAACCTGCAATGTTAGGCAAACAACAAGGGAGTGGCATTTTAAATACAGAAAATGCAATGCAAAAAAATGTTTTTAATATTTAAATTATTTTTTTTTTGCATGTAACTTCGCTGTAATTATAACTGTACACATTTCAGTCTGTTCCCACTATACAGAAAACCAGACTTCGGAGATTAAAAAAAGGAAGAAAAAAAAACAGGAAACGGTTACAAGTAGAATTGGTCTTTCCGACACAGCATGCAACTTTTGATTATTCTACTAACTGTACTGTCTTCAACACATTTATGTTTGCAAATTAAATTGCAAGGCTTTCCACTTATTAAATGAGCAAAATAAACAAACAAACAAAAAAAAACATACCCAGAATTTCAATTACCCATTTTCATTCTGCTAGCAACACATCAGTGGCATGTCAAACATTTTTTCAAACAAAATGTTTAGATTCATTTAAAAGGTGAGCAGAAGTGTTTTTTTTTAGTGATAGATTCAGAGGCCTTTCAGTAAATGTCTTCAAACATCTATTAGAGGCGAATCAACCCTTTTATGTGAGAGCATAAATGTTTCTAACCAAAGCAAGAGCCAGAATCAATTAAATGTTGAGAATACTAATACAATCCATACAAATAATTTTCAAAAACTAAGAAAATGTATTTTTCAAATAAATGTACTTTAGTCTACGGAACTTTAACTTCAAAATATGACCTTTTCAATGAATAAAGGTCATAAGTCAATTAAATGAACAATATTTCTTTCACTCGCTTGCGAAAACAGTCATCAAGGAATGAGGCCATGAGTTCATTGGCAACATCTAAAAAAATAAAGGCACAATTTTTTTTTTATCGTCAATATCTTTTCAAATGTTTTAATAAATTGAAGGACATTAGTAACTTGATTTTTTTTGTATAAAAATTTAATGCGTTTTCATTTACAGCCATGGAATACTAAACAAGATGAATGCAGTATGACAATTTACAACCTCTCTGTCGTTGTATAAGGACTTCAGTGAGGGCTTGATCTTTTAATGCAGACATTATCATGCCAAAAACAAAGATCAGCTTAGATTTGTGAAAAAGAGTTGCTGATGCCCACAAAGCAGTAGAACAAACACTGTCAAAAACATTTTCCAAGGGTGAAGAACACCCTTGAAAGTAGTATCAAGAAATTTAAAAGGTCCCACGTCACAGAACAAGCCTGGAAGGAAGCCATTTTTTCCAAAAACCCAGGAAAGCTAAGGAGAGGATAACACCACTGAATAACACAAAATTGTGTCTCCGCCGTCCGTCTTCCAACACGACTCAAAACATAAGCTGCACTGACTGACCTGCACAAAGCCACGACTTGAATCCCATTGTGACAATTTGTGGGGTGAACTGAAAAAAGTCCATGCTTAATAGACATTGCATCTGAATGCATTTCACAGATTTGCTAAAGACTCACTTTATTGTGCTTTAAGCAAAGTTATCTTATGTTGTAGAAGTTCAAAAAGTGTCTTGTAAAGTATTTTATAGAGGATAAGCAGATATAGGCAATGTCTGGACAATACAACCAAACCACCTGAAAATTTATGTTTTGAGAATTTTTTTTTTTTTTTTTACATTTTCTCCAGTACAAGCGACATTAACATTTAACTTTAAGTTGTTTCTGATGAGTAAATAAAAGTTTAAGGATGATGAAAAACCTTTGATTCACTTATTTTACTGTAACTAACAGAACCCTAGTGTTCCTTAAAAAAAAAAAAAAAAACAGACTTGTAGCGAAAGCTGAGAGTTCACTCGGTTCATTTTGATTGCAATTTTTATAGTCGAACAGACCATATCCTTTATCCGCAAAGACCTCCTGCATGTGTTTGGCAGGTTGAGTTTCCTCAGCAAAAACTGTCAAACAGTGACATGGGTGTCAGAATGTAGACTTTGCCAGCCTAAAAAAAAAAAAATCGTTGCAACTTGCAGTTACTCATTTTACTTGTCAGTGGGCTTGATTCTGTGGTCAGTTTTTAATTATTTTCTAATAAAGTCATTTGCCATCAGGATTATTTCCAAAGCTCTCAGAGGAGTGAAGTGCACAAGACCACGTTCTACGATTCAGACAGGCAAGGAAATTACTTTTGAAGTCTATTTAACCGAGATGGAAAGGAGTGGCAGTAATGAAGGTAGAAATAAGCGAACAAATGTGTGAGTAAGTGAGACAGCTGTTCGAGGCAGCAGCTGTGGGCCTGAGCAAACAAGTGATGGAAAGTGAGACTCAACAAAGCTACCTTTCCGGGAAGGGAGAATAGGATAGCTCGGAGTGAAGACCATACGTCAATTGGTCCTAATTGAGTGTCTTTCCTTCCTTCCCCACTTGCAACTGACAACGTCGCCCCCAGGTCCATTGGGAGAACTCCGACTTCACGTCATGTAGAGAATGAGAGCGATGAATGATAACGGGAGCAGAGGACGGCGCTTGTCATCTCTCCTTCCCTGGCTTCGCACCCACGGCCCTCGTGACTCACTGTTGGGCTGAGTTTCTCCAACTTTTGAGGTACTGAAGTCACCAACACTTAAAGACTGCAAAATGCATGCCGGTTGAAGGAAAGTGTGGCAAACTGCTGACAACTAAACCGAGATCAAACTCTTGAACTGGTGTTGGGAAAATCTCAGACAAGGAGGAGTAATCTGGTGCTACTGCTCTGCTGTGAAGCCAGGCTGCTAATTCGACACACTTGGCAGAGCGGGTACTAGCACCGAGGGAAAACCAGACGCAAACGTTTAGGTCATTTAAAAATAGTTCTCACCGCCAGTGAATTTGCATTGCTAGTTATTTAATTCTGCTTTCAGCCTAGGGGGCAATTTTCAATCAGAAGACATGAGCAGCAATACTTATTTTTTTTTTAGGATGGATACAGTTCACCTTGTCAAACCAGGAACCAGAATGCTGATGTATTGGGAACTTACTGCTTTTCCTTCTGCAGGCACAGGTAAGACGGTCAAACCATCTCATTGACCTAAATCCAACAAGAAATCTGCAGCAAGATATTGACAGAGCCTCTACATTCACACTGACTGAGGTCAATCTGCTAACCACAAAACTATGAAAGCAAAGGTTGAATAAATTGCAGACCAAGAGTCGCATTACTTAAGAAGTACGATTGTTGAGTCTATGTAACATTATCCGAGTTGCAAATCAAATGCTTTTTTTTTTTCTTGAGTTCTTGATTTTAGATAAGTTCAAATGCTTAGAGAGACCTTTTAAAGAAGCAGATGGATCAGCCATCCTAGAGAATGCAGAACAAATTTATCAATTTGTGTTTAATCTTCTGTTGGTTTAACTCGTGAGTTTAACCATACAATTGCTTATTTGAACAAACACCTCGTCCTAGTTTATTGTTTTAGGTGTTAGATTTGTTTGATATTGTTTTTTTTTTATTATTTGTTTGTTTTCTGACTACCCCTTCACATGGTTCCTTCCTGTAAATCACTTAAGGTATAAAAGACAGTTGATTTTCTTAGTGTGTAATGTGTTGGCGAACACATGATGTGCAGTACATAAATGATTTGACCCCAAACTTGATTTTATTGTTTTGCCTCAACCAGTCAAAGCTAACACTGGAGTTCAAAACAAAAATTAAACAGTCTGTCTTACAACCAGTCCCCAAAGTCCAATAGCCGATCCCAAGAATATCTTTCTCTCATGTGTTAGCCTAGTAATGTATTTTTGAAGTCAAAGTTTTATTTATTTTTTGTCACAGACATGCATTCAGCACACTTGCTGTAGAACTTGGCTACACCGAGAATGTAGGCAAGTTGTGAAATAGATAATCCACACAGATATTTTTTAGCTTAAAATGTATATATGAAATTGATACAAACTGAATCTCAAAGCTGCAACTGTTGGAAGGCATTAAAAGAACATTTTAGCTGTATAAAATAACCGAAATCCATTGCAGGGGGCTGGGGGAGAAATAAAATAGGTGCAGGAAGGGTATCATCTCTTCCATTCACTTAAAAGTGAGCTTTCCCAAAGCTTGGAGGGTTGATTTAGACTGAATGAGTTAGCTGATCGCTTCAGGGAAAACTTCACAAGGAATTTAAACTATGGGTTGTAAACCTGAGAAAAGAAACACGGTAAGCACCAAGGCATTTTCTAAAGAAGCCCAAAGACAGCCTATTACATTATAACTCCGAGATCAAACCTCCACACATTTCCATCATTTTGCATCTGTGGAATAAAAGCGGTGGAATGCAAGTGCTGAGTAGTGAATACATATCAAAAAACAGATTTTGTCAGGCCATTTGGGCAATGAGAAGCAGGTGGAGTGTAAGAGGAAGGTTGAAGAGGTGTGTGCGCACACACGCCGACATTCACACATACACGCACGCACACAAAGCGCTTTGTTCCCCGGGGTAGACCGTGGAGCCGTCAGAACCACTCTGATTTTGAATTAACTCTGATTGGCTGTCATTGCACTCCCTTCTACACAGCTGAGACCACTCAAAACTGCACACATGCGCACACAATCATATATGCACACAAACACATACACTAGTACGGTCTGGGCATCACGTTTCATTAAACCGCTGAGTTCTCTAAGCTGGAACTGGGGCTGTTTTAGTACATGTGGGTACCTCTGTGTGTACACCTGCACAGAAGGGACGTATGCAATCTAAATCATTTCAAACAGAATGTATATAGATATTCTTCTCTGCTATTTTTTCCCCTTCAGAATATTAATTTGGAATTATAAAAACAGATGAATTACATTAAAACACACAAGGACGAAGATTTAATAAAACATTTAACAGTCAGGTCCGTATTTAACCCTTTAATTTCTTTATCTGTTCCTTGTCCTGGCACTATTGCAGTCTGACACTTTCTGACTTATGAAGTGCTTTCCAGACTTTTTTATTCTACACACCAACAGAAAGATAAATGGGAAGTTATTTACATTCGTCCAGTGAGGATTACAGATTGAGTTTGGGATTAACGGCACCTACTTCACCTGTCTCATTTTCAATACAAACTTCTTAAAGAACTAACCATTTAAGACTTATTCATGAAAATCTCTTTCTAGTTTAACATGTTTTTCTTTAGATATGTGTATTGTATAAAATAAACAGGTAGATTCCCCTCACATCGCCCGACCATGTTGTCTGAATGGTGTTTTACTGGTTGTACTTTAGTACCATCTAGTGGTAAAAACTGTATCTGCACTCATAACAGTGTTCTTTTGTGGTCTAATCTTAATGGAAATAAATGTATCTGTTCTCCTATTTAGCTCAAAATAACATCCACTATGTTTGGAGGCTTATTCCTCTGTGCAGACTTCATGTGCAAACAAAAGGGACCCATTGTCCTTCATCAAAACCGACAGCACAGGTAAACATTAGACTTTATTGAGCTTTACATCATGTTGTAATGCTACACCCTCATCAAAACCATACCTGGGGTGTTGCTTTCATTCTGTCATGCATGTTCGAAAAATCCTTGAATCTTCCGTGGCAACTTTTTGGGGTGCCAAAGCATCAACCCCCCCCACACACACACACACCTTCTCCATTTGGCTCCTCCAGACTAGTGGCTTCAGCAGTTAGCAAACACCTGGTGGAACTGCGAATCTGCAGAGCTTATTGTATGATCTATTTCTCAGTCCAATGCTCTGAAGAACTTTTGTAAATGTTGTTGTGAAGACGGGCTGATGGCAGAGTGTCCGAAAGAATGAGACTGAGGCCCAATTTCGAGGATTTTTTTTTTTCTGAAAGTTTTGTTTGATATATTTATATATATATATGGTATTTTTATATTATCTGAAGGTAACATAGTTACTTGATTGTGCTATAAAATGGCACTAAGTGCCTGAAGAATACCTAATACTGTCTCTTTAAATCTCTGTAAGTAACTTAGAGGTATGTGATCGCCAGATCACAACTGTGAAACCGGAATATGAATGGAATCTTCCAATGTTTATGAAGACGTTTACTTTTCACAATCAAAAGTTGTTGTTTTATTTTTGTTTGAAGCCATCAACCTGTGGGGACGGCATATTAAAATTAGAGTACATGACAAGTTTAAGCACTGTGAATGAAAGTTGAAATTTATTTAGTGATTTAGTCTATTTTGTGATTCAATATCTGACTCTTTTGGACATAACATGACATTTGATAATAATAAGAATAATAAATTTTATTTTAAACTACTTTTATAAGTACTCAAAGACTTTTTACAGGAGTACAACGATGTGAAATCAAACAATGTAACACTACATGTAAAGACAATCAAAACGAGCAGATTTAAACAACAAAAGCAATTTTAAACAGGTGGGCTTTGAGTTCTTTCTTGAAAGTGGGGAGATCAGAGCACATACAGAGCAACTGGGGCACTAAGTTCCTGAAGGTGGCAGCAGAATAGCCTTTTCTCAGGTGTCAGAGCCAATAACTCCCAAATAAAAGGATAACTCTTGTTTGATAGTCATCAGTAGAGGATACATAATCACCAACGTAGCTGAAAGCACATATAAGATCAGGAATTTTAACTTTTTGAAACTTTCATAAAATAATGAACAAGCACATAATCAGACACACGAGCACATGAGCTTTCTTTGTTTCCGTATTGTTTCTGCTAACCACAAAAAAAGGTTTCTCGTATGGCGGAAACAGAAACACAATTTCCCACAAACAACCGTTTGGCAAAGTTTCTCTGCTGATCTTGTTTCTACATGCCACTTGTCACACGTTCTGCAGCTGAACAGAAACCGTTGTTGTACCAACACATCAAAATCCAGGGTTAGTTCACATGTTTTTCAAGCCTTGTTGACATTGGAACTCTCTTGTAGGATGCTAAATTTAATTCTGCCTGTTTTACATTGCAAAACAATATTGTTTGATAAGCTGACCTTTGTTTTTTTGTTTTGTTCTTTTGCAAATGAATACCTGAGGAGATATATTTGCATAACTCTGTAAACAAGAATCTTTGGCATTTCATAATATTAAACCTAAGGTTCTTTTGGGTGAGGAATGGTTTGAAACCTTGTCGCTCTTCTTTTTCTCTACAAAAATGTATTGTTTTTTTGCTGGTTGTTTGTATGCTGTGACAACACCCTGTTGTCTTTTTTTTTTTTTTTTTCTGCCTTGGCCCCGTGTTCAGATTGTGTTTGACGGCACTCCCCTTACCGATTCTGTGATTGGCCAGCCTTCTGGTAAAAGGGAAGTCTGCAGTGCTGGTTACTTATCAGTGACATTCCAGTTCCGAAAGTTGCTCTAAGAGGAAATACACTCATTTCTGTTCTATTCAACCTGAGCCAGTCCTTCGCTGTGGTGTTGCCTTTTTGAGACAGAGCAAAGACGTAAACAGACTGGATTTACATGGACAGCTCCGCGCCACAGGTAGCAGATCAAACATTAATTCATCAAGTTGAAGATGTCTGGCCGATTTTTTTTCTATGAAGGCTTCCTGAAGGCGTTTCGAGTTTGGCCTGTTGAGGACTCTGCACCATCCAATACATGCCAGTAGAGGGCACAATCTGACAAAATATTGTTTCTTTAAGGTTTGTCTTGGCATTATTATTGCTCCTGCATTGAGTTATTTATTTTTATTTTTTTATTTTTTATTCCTAGTGAAATTGTCTTAGTAAGTCAAGCAAATATTCCCTTAAGACTTACTATTCCTGATTACATTTTTTGTTGAAAAAAAACCCACCTGAATGGAGTGAACACTGTACTTGTTTCATATACAACTAAATTTGTGATAATTACCACAAAACTGAACTGCTATTTAAATTTGAACTCATAAAAATGGTTTTGACCATTTTAAATTTGAAACCTTAAACCTTGATGATTATTACACACAGGCATGTAGCCAAACCCGATCTGCTGCGTTAAACAAGGAAGTTGATGAAAGAAAAAAAAAAAAAAAACAGATCTGGTTACTCGTGTATTTAGGTGAGGTTTGACTTGCAAAGGGAGAACTACAGGAAGCAGAGCTGTGAAAGGTCACTTCTACATGCAAGCGCAGAGCATCGGGGATTTTAAAAATGCTGAAACAACTCTTGGCCTGCTTGTCACTTTTTGCCTTCGTCAGCCTTCTCTTTTACTCTGTGGTGTTATACTACAATCAGAATGTTTATTATGGTATTGCTGCTGTTCACCGCCTTGCTGCAAATGGAAACCAGACGTACTCCTGGAAGTTGCTAGATAATTTAAAGGTGACTGAGGTCAGTCATAAAACCACAAGGACGCCAGTCACTCCAAAAAAGACTTTGGAGCCGTGTCCCGAATCGCCACCACAACTTGTGGGGCCTCTGAACGTGGAGTTCAATACACAACGGACGTTAGAGAGCGTGAAAGCAGAGACAAGTCCTTCTCTTCAGGTGGGAGGACGATACAAGCCATCTGACTGTATCTCCCGACACAAGGTAGGAAAGAACCTGTAACTCTTCAATTAAAAGCAAATAGCAAAATTGCTATGATGATGTCTTATGTCACAAAACATAAGCTTTTTACTCATGAAAGACTGAATTAACTCAGAATGTAAAGAAAAACAAAAAAACATCCTATTCCCATGTTTAGGCAAATCATTTCTGAAAAATTATACAAAATGTTACACAAAATAGATAACAGTGAAAATTCTACAGAGATGTATTAGTCAAAAATCTGATCCCATTTCTCTGCTATGTCCTTTGTTTAGGGAGTTTGATAGGTTGTTCAGTTTCCCTGTAAGTGTACAAGTTCTACCTGTTTGTTTGGTGTATTGAATTCCTGTACTTTCAGCTATTTTCCAGTACACAGAGGCTTGTAAAAGTACTGCATAAAATGCTAATGAAAACACGAAAGACTGTTGTGGTAGCATGGTCAAATGTGAAAAAGGTTAGGTGTACGAACAGTTTAAGACTTTGTATTTGCAAGTAAAAGGTAAAGAAGATGAGAAGAAAAACTAGAAATAAACAAGCTCACTTTCATTGTTGAAGTTATTTTATGATTATTACAACACTCCACAAAATAGTGGAGAAATGGACTTAGAATGTAACTTGGCTTCTTCCCTTGTTTCTTGAGCACGCTTCTAAAAATAATGTCCTCCCACCATAGATTCTCATTTAAAAGGCCTCTTCAGTTATGAACCCGGTGTCAAACCTGAAGTGCTAAACAGGAGTTGGAACCTTTTTCTTTATCACTTTACATCATATTTGTTAGACGTAACCCAACCGTATTTCAATAGTAAGCAAGAAATTCTAAAAAATCTAAATTTTGTCATGACAATCATGAGTGTATGTGTAAAGTAATTTCACACATGATTTAGTTATTTATTTATTTTTTTCAGGTGGCAGTTATCATCCCATTCCGAAATCGACATGAGCACCTGGTGCATTGGCTTTATTACTTGCATCCTATCTTGATGCGACAGCAGCTGGACTACGGCGTGTACGTCATCAACCAGGACGGGGAAGGAATCTTCAACCGAGCTAAACTGATGAATGTCGGATTTGTAGAAGCACAGAAGGAATATGATTACGACTGCTTCATCTTCTCTGACGTTGACCTGGTGCCTCTCGATGACCGTAACATCTACAGATGCTATGACAATCCCAGACATTTGGCTGTGGCCATGGACAAGTTCAACTTTCATCTGCCCTACAAGACCTACTTTGGCGGGGTCTCCTCGCTGTCGAAGCAGCAGTTCTCTAAAATAAATGGCTGTCCAAACTCTTACTGGGGCTGGGGCGGCGAGGACGACGACATTTATAGGCGCGTCATCTACCGTGGAATGTCCATTTCTCGACCAGACGGAGTGACTGGAAAGTACAGGATGATCAGGCATCAAAGAGATAAACACAACGAGCCTAATCCAAAGAATCCTGGAAAACTTAGTAGAACGAGGGAGACCATGGACAACGATGGACTAAATTCCCTCAGCTACACCGTCAAGGAGATCTCAAAGGATTTATTGTTTACTTTTATTACTGTGGACATTCAAGCTCCAGCAAGTTGATGGAAGTTATAGAATATGAGTGAAAGACAGAGTGTAGTTTCAGGTTCACTGGTGATCTGTAAAACATGGCAAAACATTTGTGAAGCTGGTGTGTGTGACAGCTGTGAGTGGCTGGTAGCTTTGGTGAAGGGGTATTTATGAAAATCATCTGTGTATGAATGTCTCCAGATTAGCCATAAAGGGAGCGTGAAATTTGTGGCTAGAATTGTGAAAATTATGATAGCCTTCAGATGAATCAGATTTTTTTAAATATTTTTTTATCCATAAAAATGTTAGGAATGGCATGACAAAAGATTACGGTTTGCAGCTGTCTGACAAGTTTGTCAGTTCCATTAGTACCAAATAACTTAGATGCCTATGTGTTGTGCATAATTGACACACTTTTGAAACCAATGATGTCTGTTGTGTAGCTACACGCAGGTTTCAACATTTAGTCTCTTTTTTTTGACCCGATACATTCCTCATTTGCACTTAATTGTCTTAATTTACATTACAAATATAAATTCATATTTAATAACAGCTCTTTCTTTGTGTTCTCATTTTATAGTTTAATGATTGAGAATTAAATAAGGTTTGGAGATGCTCTTTTCAATAATAGATCATTAATCCTTTGTGTGTAAGTTACAATTGTTGCCAGGAGCAAGTTGGATAAATCTCTGGAAATTCCCTTGGAATCTGTTACATGATCAGATGACTTGAATTAGAAATGTGTATTACATGTTTTTAGCAGCACATCAGCAAGAAAAAAAAAAGCTTGTCCGTGTCTCTTTTGACAGACAGGACTATTACCCTGCATGGAGGTCATTGTATGATTTCAAATCACTTTGGAATATTTTAAGTGAGATTCTTCACCCTGCCCTTAACCTGAATTCACAATGAGCATTGACAAAAATACATTTTTCCCAGGAGATAGCAAAAGCTAACGAGTTAGTCCGAATTAATACAGTGAATTAATCCACTTCATCAGCTGATCTGATGAACCAGCTGATTGTGTTTCTGCTGGAAAACATTCCAAACCACAAAATTTTTAAAGCACAAAATACCAAGCTGTTGCAGAGTTGTAACAGACAGACTCTTGAAGCTGGCAATGTAGCAAGCTGTACTGTGCCACTCTAAAAATGTGCCTAATTTCCAACAAACTCTGGGGGACATGAAATCTCTATAATAAAGATAGTAGGTCTGCATAACTTTACTGACCGTCATATCAAAAGCTCTAAGCTAGCCCTTTTATCACCTTGACTTTGTCAATCACTAATTAAATGAGTGAAATGTTCCTTTGACAGAGTGTTGCTAAGTGTAGCTGGCATGCTCATAAAACACCCATTTTATGTGATTTTATTCACATTGTTCAGCTGTCACATTTACAAGTACTCTGTGCAACTGTGGAAACACTCATGAACTGTATTCGGATTGGATTTTCACATGCCAAAACCAGCAGAACCAGCAAAACAAGTTCCCAGAAAGATTGAGAGGCAAAGGGACTTAAAGTCCAGTAAAACCAGTCAATGGAATGATCCATCCATATGAAGGATCCAAAGCAGGTCACTAATTACAAGTACAATATAAGCAAACGTCTGTATGCAGGTTACAAAATTAACCTGCACATAGCTGCTTCCACACCTTGTAGACAGCGTACAGTGAGTTGCACTGGATTTTATGTCTTTCAGGTGATAGCTGTGCTAATCTGCCATATAATTAGCTGAAATGACACCAGCAGAACATGATAATTAAGGTCGGGAAATGTCAGCATTGATCTTAAAAAACACAATAAATTTAAATACAGCTTTACTAGTACTATAAACTCCTCATTGGTGGTTTGCCCCCAGCTGAAGCATGAACAAAAATATGTGTTATGTGAAAGCGCAAGTCACATGCAAATGTCCCACCTGGCTGAGAGCATTTACATTCTGTATTTGGAAACACCATTGGTATTTTAGTAATGGGTTCCAGCACTGTTATTTTTTTTCAGAGTTGCATTTTCCCGGTTAAATTTACCTATGTACCTTTTTGGGGGGGAGGGAAAAAAAAAAAAAAAAAAAACTTTTAAGAGTAGTTTTAAGACACTGTACTTTTTTTATTTTTATTTCTGTAATATTATTTTGAAGTGTCACCACTCTTTCCTGAGTAAAATCTCTGTCCGCCGCAAGTATCTTCAAGGAATGAAGAACATATTTTGACCAGAAATGTATGAGACACAGCCGTACACCTACAGTTTGAGTTAAAGGGAGACCTATAACACTCACTGTAGTTACTATTTTAAGTTTGAAAACAATGACTTGCTCTCTCTGCCTAAGGTTATTTTGTACTTATTTGTTTTTGTTTGTTTGATTTTTGTTATTTTGAAGAATCTTCAATAATTTGAGTTACAACAACATTTAATTTCCTTTTGGGATCAGTACAGTGTTTTTTAATTGAACTGAACTTTAATCTTCAAAGTGCCAGAATTTGCAAACAAATTTATGCTTCTGTCCATCTGATGACATCACTTTAAAACACTGAGTATGTGTTCTGGTCAGTTCCTCAGTATCTGAGTGGCCTGTTTAACCAAATACTTTTTACTCTTACTTGCGTAAATTCTTGGATGGCTACTTTTTACTTTTAGTTGAGCATAAATGTGTTAAAGTGGAGCTACTTCTACTTGATGTCGTGCTTTGCGGTAGTAGAGTGATGAGGTAGACGCAGTGGACCCAGGTAGTAGACAAAATGATGGTGTAATGAAGAATAACGCATTAAATCCAGGCAACACAGAAGGCTAAGAGCTCAGACACTGGCAGCGACTGGTAACTCAGCTAGAAACAATGACATCAGACAAGGACCCCGACAACAAACAAGAGACACAGGTGGATGTAAATACACAGAGGGTAATCAAGGGAACGAGACACAGCTGGGATCAATCAAGGGTAGACAAACAACAGGAAACTCAACCTACACCGAAACCTAAATAAACACACAGATCTGATCACAGATCAGTCTAGTTTATTTTATGTTTTTTATTTTATTTTTTTTGTTGGCTTTGTTTTTTTTTTTTCACTCTGAGTCACAAGAGTGATTGTTTTACGTGTTTGCACAGACAAAACCAGGTGGATTTATTGTTAGCACATTTGAATGTGTATGTCGCCACGTGATTTGGAGTCAGTGGGTTTTTGTACGAGTGCTTTTCTGCACCAGCTCGACTCCTATTGCATTCTGTGTTCAGAACCCCACCCCCATGCCGTCACCCCCTTTTTCTTCCGCCCACCGTTCCCGTCCCCATCTTCCTATCCTCCTTCCTGCCCAGCCCCCTCTTCCCATTGGTTGACCTACTGGAGTTGCTATGGGAACGACTGCCAAGAGGCTGCCATGCAGAGTGTGGGGTGCTGCTTTCATACAGTGCTCCATCATGCACTAACAGCAGCATATTCATTGAGGTCAGGAAACCCTATCTACCACAATGACATCAGTTTCAAAAGGCGTGACGATGACTATCACTTTTCCTGTGTGCTCACATGAAATCCACCTGCAACAATAGTACTCTGGTTTATTTTTTTCTGAAATTTAGCGCAAATGTAATATCATTCAAAAGTTTGTCTCATTGTATCTTTAGTTTTTGTATTAGAAACAAAAACCCGTCTCGAGTTAAGATGCAATAAGCAGAAAAAGTTTGTACATTTTTCTTCCAAACTTGACCTGTAACCGCTGCTGCTTAAATTTTTGTGAACCACTGTGAANATATATTTCTATATATGTGTTACTAGAATGTTATTAGAATGTAAAGCGATAAAGCCATTCGCTAACATTTAATTCCTCATTTGGGCTTCACCATCACAGTTTAAAAGCATTGATTTCCTATTGCCCTTTTCTCAATAAAACATGTTAAACTTTAATCTGAGTTTTAACATCAAACATCTTTATATACAGGTGGAAATCCCAGGCATCAGAAAGTCTTTTTCAACAACTTCCTTGGACTCTGGTCACATACAATTATAGTTATATACCCAGGGTAATTACGGAATAAAAAATAAAAATCTAGGTTATGCTTATGCTTAATTTATGCTGTGGCTCATCTGTTCAAGATGCAGATCTGACAGCATCATAACAAGACATTTGTTAAACATCTAGTTCCTAAGTTATTAAAGTATAAGTTATTTTAGCTTTCATATTTTGACTTTTTTGGTCTCAGCGCTCATCTTGTGATTCCTAATCTAATTTTGTTTTCCTGCTCACAAACTGAAATTTAATACGATTAGACACTTCCTGCTTTATTCTTTGAGCAACAGTTGAGTTTCTTACAATAAGGAAACACATGCTTGCTATATTCCTCTCTCAGAGCCATGTGACTTTTTAATGACTCTTTCAAAAGACACTAAAATTATTGTTCACAAGTTAAAAAGTCCCATCAGTGAGGTAAAAACATAATCCAGATTTATATGTCCTGCAAAAGAAATCTACTTTGCCTGTTTATTTCAGTTGTGTTTGATCACTGAATCAAAAACATATTTGCTGTAAAGTTATCCACAAGAGGGAAGACTGATACAGTAACATGTTAAGAGGAATGCCTCGGACTGAGACGTTAAGTAAGAGAAAGAAATACTTACAGAAAGAGAAAGAAAGTGGTGACAGACAGTGAAATTGGTCAAATCTGATATGAGCGCGAGAAGTCAAGTTGGAGTTAAGAAAACGAAAACTGTATTGATCCTTCTTTTTTATCAGTCTAGTTTATTTTATGTTTTTTATTTTATTTTATTTTTTTGTTGGCTTTGTTTTTTTTTTTCACTCTGAGTCTCAAGAGTGATTGTTTTACGTGTTTACACAGACAAAACCAGGTGGATTTATTGTTGGCACATTTGAATGTGTATGTCGCCACGTGATTTGGAGTCAGTGGGTTTTTGTACGAGTGCTTTTCTGCACCAGCTCGACTCCTATTGCATTCTGTGTTCAGAACCCCACCCCCATGCCGTCACCCCCTTTTTCTTCCGCCCACCGTTCCCGTCCCCATCTTCCTATCCTCCTTCCTGCCCAGCCCCCTCTTCCCATTGGTTGACCTACTGGAGTTGCTATGGGAACGACTGCCAAGAGGCTGCCATGCAGAGTGTGGGGTGCTGCTTTCATACAGTGCTCCATCATGCACTAACAGCAGCATATTCATTGAGGTCAGGAAACCCTATCTACCACAATGACATCAGTTTCAAAAGGCGTGACAATTACTATCACTTTTCTTGTGTGCTCACATGAAATCCACCTGCAACAATAGTACTCTGGTTTATTTTTTTCTGAAATTTAGCGCAAATGTAATATCATTCAAAAGTTTGTCTCATTGTATCTTTAGTTTTTGTATTAGAAACAAAAACCCGTCTCGAGTTAAGATGCAATAAGCAGAAAAAGTTTGTACATTTTTCTTCCAAACTTGACCTGTAACCGCTGCTGCTTAAATTTTTGTGAACCACTGTGAATTAAATCCATTTGAACGTTCACACTATTTCATATTTTCACGTTTACATTCATTAGAAGCTACTAGTCTTCTCTGTTAGCTTTTCTGAGGACAGCTTTTCAGACGATTTTTGATGGAAAGTTGAGTGGAAGGAAAATGTACACAAGCAATTGGGTTTAATCACCGACTCATATTCAACCGATGAATATGAGTAAAATGTGCAAGATGTTGTTGTGGAAATTTTCCGTTAACAAAGAGTGAGGCAAAACTGTTTCGTTTTAGATCAGCCAGCCTCATGCCAAACCGCGAACCCACATATGAAGCTTTGGTTTGAGCTGCAACCTCAGGCAAGAGTCCAGCCGCAGGGTTTGGTAGAGGATGAGGAGGCTGGGGCCAAACCAGAGTATTTGTTAAATGCTTCTTCTATGCAGTGAAGGAAATCTTCAGCTGCTTCATCAGGGCGTTGCTTTATTGTCTGCAGGATGGTGTTATTAGTGCGCTGTGGAAACTGTTTTTGTAGCACCTCTATGGACAGATGATAAGGGGCGTTGGGGGTCAATGCTGGAACTCTCATTTCTGCATTCCCCATTTCTGAGACGGACATCAGGGGCAGGCAAGATTGCTGGGTTTAATTTTTGCAGTCATGCGTCGTATTTCAGCACAGTGGGACGCATTTCATTGCACAGGGCCTTCAGTTCTGTGGCAAACTTGACACCATCTTCCCTCGGTTCAGGAAGGAAGGAGGCTGCTGATGTGATGTCAGCACCAGTCCAGGGGCGATGAACTAACATTCCCGCTCCGGCGCCTGCCACTTCCATCATAGGGCAAATTTAAGTGTCCAGAGGTGGATGGAGTTGTCGTGCACCCAGTCATCAGCTGCCACGTCCCCTTCATGTGTTTTGGATCTGGTGTGGGCAGAGACAGGGCCTACAAGGGCTTTGGTTGAGCATCCATGTTTCTGCTCTCTGCTGGGAGTGGACGTAGACTGCAGGGCGGTCTTGAATTGGGCTGATGACGGAGCTTTGCTGCTTCTCTCCGGGGGAGGAGGCGGTGCTGTCTTTCCAGGGTCTTGTGGGCCTGCTGGAGTGGCTCTTCAGACCGGGGGATGGGAGTCCAAATCCAGATCTGCCTGGAGAGCCTGGATCTCCACCTGGGAAGTAGAAAAAGGGGGTGAAGTATCCCTTTGTCTTAAAGGGAGAAAAGGGCACCCGCATTGTGAGTGTGGCCCGCTACTGCCCTAGTCAAATCTTTTCCCCCTGCCAAACTCCTAAAAGTTGCCTTTCGCTCTCTGAAAGAACTTCTTTCATCCACACAGCCATACATTTGCCATGTTTTTCTTTATCCTCTAGTACTTTAATTTTTATTTTCTCTGCTTTTTTTTGTTTCTCTCCATTTTTCATCAAGTTGTGTTTGCATCTGTTTCAATTGATTTACACTTAAGCTTCCCCCTTAAGGAAAGTCATAATTTTGTTTTCAGCATGCAAAACAATCATTTTGAACATATTTATTTATTTATTTATTTAGCCATTAGGTCATAAATATAACTGCTAGGGCCAGGATCAGACCACTCCGAACTTTTCTGTGAGGTTCCAGAACCCTTTGTTTTTTTGTTTTTTTTACAGTGAGACGTCTCTCACTCTTTAAAGAAAAGCTTCAAGGCTTTTCTTTCCTTGAAGGTGTAGCAATGCTAAAAACCACTCACTATATCTTCCCTTGGATAGCTACTTTGTTTCTTTAGGCGAGAAAAAAGAATAAAAACACCACGACCTTCCATTCTTTACTTAAAAGTGAGAAAAGATTAAAAAACACCCACTATCTACCTTTTAGATAGTTACTTTCTTCCCTTAAATGAGGAAAAAAGAATAAAAACACCCACTATCTACTCCTTAGATAGTTAATTTTAGTTCACCAGCAGTCGGAGCCTGTCCCAGCAGATATGAAAAGAAAAAACAAAACAAAAAAACAATAAACCAAATTGAAACAGTCCTCACCTGATAAAGTTATTAAGGTTCTTATGGATCCGGTCAGTTGGCAGTCGCAAGGACAAGACCACGGACTCCCCTCATTCAATTTGGAGGAGAACTGAAGACAAAACTCCTCAGGTTGGCCAATGCATCCAATCTCTCGTCGCCCTCGACCTCTCCAACTCGCCGAATCCCGTTCGTGATGCCAAACTGTTGTGGAAATTTTCCTTCAACAAAGAGTGAGGCAAAACTGTTTCAAGAACCAGAGAGAGAATGTATTCTTAATTTGTATTTATTCAAAAGAGAAAGAGCCTCGAACAGAACACAGCTTACAGATTTATAGGGAGAGGTTTATTCCGATCGCATAGTTTGATAATCTACTTGGTTACAGAACAGATAGCAGACAGCAAGCAACACGTCTTCTTTCACTAGGAGCCACGAGAGATAAAACAACCCAATGACTTCATTGTAGTGTTAAGGCCAATGACTTCATTATATGCTAAAGCCAGAGAAACTCCTTCAGAAGTCTTTTTCATGAGCTCATGCATCACACAAGAGTCATAGTACTGCTATGCATAGATTCAGTTAATAATCATAGTAACCTTAACTCTTTTATTTATGAATTATGATCCTTTGTGTCAGGATTTTTTTTCCATTTTTTTATTTTCTTAAGGCATGAAAAAAAAGTAGGAAAAAAAATTTGTAATTTTTTTTTTTTTTTTTTTTTTTTTGATCAATTGTAATTGTATCCAAATACAGTTGTTATTTGAAAAAATACATCAGTAGTATTGTTCTCTAGTCACAATATATTTTTTACCTGCAAGAGTCGTCTGCAGTAGGAGGGGGGACCGGGTAGGTTGGCATGCTTTTTGTCTGTCGGCCATATTGGATTTAACAAAAGTAATTTCTTGTATTTGCAGCTGATGGCCAGTAGTTGATGGTGTATTTTATGATGCATTAGTGTCCACTTCAGTGGTCTGTGTGCATTTATAACATAAAAATCTACAAGAAGCACAAGAAAATGGCTTTTAGAAAGCTGTCCATTGTAGTGACCGCTATGCATGAAAGGATTAAATTTTCCCACGGCAACATTCAAATACTTGGCGGAAAGAGCATGGTGTCACTGTGTTTCTTTTAAAAACTTGCATGGCCTAAACTTCATTGAGACGCTATGGCTTTCTTCCAAGAAGAAGATAGTTGATTGGCATTTCTATATTAAAAATACTTTTCATTTGTCTTACATAATATTGAAATTTTCTGAGAAGTAGAAAATTCTGTTTTCGCTGATGAATTGGTTGATGGAAATGAATTAGTTTTGTCAAGTGCACCAGAATTTATTGAAACAGTATACAGATTTTAGCCGAGATACTAATGTAATTACTTTGAGCAACATTAAATTATACACATGAATACGTGTAGGAGCACAGAGGCTCCTCACATGTTCTGTGCCCGTCAACGCGGCACATCCATCCATCCATCCATTTTCCTTCACCCTTGTCCCTCAGTGGGGTCGGGAGGGGTGCTGGTGCCTATCTCCAGCTCACGTTCCGGGCGAGAGGCGGGGTACACCCTGGACAGGTCGCCAGTCTGTTGCAGGGCCAACGCGGCACAGTCTCCGTCAATAACAGAGTTGAAACTGAAACCTAATACCCAGCTCTTCAAGTAACTTGTGTATCTCTTGGTTTCAGGCACTCCCAAGTTCGGTTGACTGGTGCTGCAGCTTGATCGGGTTACCGCAACACACAAGTGTGGAGGTCAACTTTCATCCAGCATTAAAGAAAGCTGACTGCTCGCTTATTTTAATCCAGCCACAGTGCTATTTTTCACATAACTCCGTGAATTTCTTTCATATTCACGTTTAATGGAGCGGCACGACAATTTTAGTCGGGTGAGATGTTCAATGAAAGTTACAAAACTTCCTGAAGCATCGTTGCAAAGTTCCATAACTTTTGCTTTGCATCTCACCACGACACCTTGTTCTGCCCTTTACTAATCTGAACACGAACCTTGCAGGTCAGCACAGCACTAAAATCTCTCTCTTGAACACTTTCATCAGATTTATGCACTGATGGCAAACACTGAGAGCAAACGCTCTCATCCAGCAGATTAATGACAAGATCAGCCGACGCATATACGCATGCTCCGCCACGAGCCCTTCTCACTGTCAGCATCCCTGGCTTTGACGAAGTGGGCCGGTAGAAGTGAATGTCTTACGTAAGGCTTTTATATAAATCTCAGCGTGCAAAACAAGAGAGAGAGAGAAGGGGGAGCTGCTGCACCATTACAAAGAGGACTTGCACTGCACCAAATCCTTCTCCTCATGCATTTACACACCTTGTCAACTATATGCGCCCGTGTTATAGAGATACCCATATTCCCTGAAACAATGAGTTAATATATTCCATGAAGTTTAAGAACACATAGAATCACATTGAAGTTGTAAATTTGCTTGCATCATCGTGACCCTATGTAGCCTTTTTCTAGTAGAGAGCAAGAGAGGGGCAAATGCTTTAACAGTCGTTAAAAAATATCGATTGCCTAAGACTGTCGTGCAAAGCTGACCTATTTCTAAATGTGATGCAGCAGCTTTATAGCAAACCATTTTTTTCTCATCCTGTCTGTTTCTTAGAAAAGAAAAGTTAAGTTACAGACATTAACAATTTTTTTATTTTTATTTTCTATCATCAAAATAAGCACAGAAATATCACATTTCCTGGGGAATTTGCCGTAAATTTAGGTATGAAGAGCCAAGCACTGATCTATTGTGCAAAAACAGTTTAATTAATGAAAAACAGATGGTACAACAGTGTGGCACTGTCCACAGAAAAAACAGTGACACAGTGGGGAAAAACAACATGCTGGGTTTTATTTTTGTTGTTGAATTATGTTTTTATTCCTGCTGCAGCGCTCGCACGAAATCACATATTTACGAAGGGAAGGAGAGAACGTTTCAGGCTGCAATAAATACTTGGAACTCAATTTGGCAGTGGTACGGTTGCCTCAGGAGTGCATACATGTCAGATCAAAGAAATGAGAATCATACCATACAGGTTCGACTGAAACTCAGGCTCTGGTATGGGAAAACAGAATTAGATCAGCTAAGAAGGATAAATCATTTTTAGCAGTCAGTTCAAGTTCAGATCCCTGTCATCTACATTTGTTTGTTTTTAACATTTATATTATGTAGAGTCATTTTTGTGTTCATGTAAAATATGTCAGAGAACCTTTTTGGTAAAATGGATATTATTGTTAAAAATATCCCTATCCTTTGTTGCAAATCATCACTTTAGGAAAAGTGAGATTTAAAAGTAGCATAAGGAATAAGAATAAATTAAAGGGGAAAAAACACAACATGGGTGGGGAATCTGAACTAATTTGATTTGCTTGAGGTGAGAATTTTAGTCAGCTGGATTTATCCTTAGCATAGTTAAATTAATCCAAGTGGCATTAGATTAACCCTCCCATGGTCTTAAAAGATGAGGTCCTTTGGAACCCAAAATGTTTTTACCCTGTGCTCGGTTTGGGCTTTTGCAAGTTTTTATTGTTGTTGTTGTTTCTTTTTTTTTTCTTTTTTTTTTTTTTTTTGTGTGTCTGTAGTTTCGGGAATTGACGGTTTGACAGGACAATCCCCCACCCGCTTCCCAACTGTCTGACCGTGACATCAGCTGCTCTCCTATTGACTGCTGTGCCGTGACCACAGGACGGTTAATCCTTCCCAGTGCCAAAATGAAATAAATCATTAAATTATTATTTAACCCATTCATAAAAAATAAATAAATATAGTATACAAATAAATAATTTAAGCCATAGTATATGAATTTACAAACGATTAAAGAAATTATTTGGCTAAGATTTTGCATAATTAAAATTATACATAATTATTTCTAAATTTTTCAGGGGTTTTTTGTGTACTTGCTGAAATACAGTGATGAGTGTGGCTTATCAAACAGACCTCAACTTCAGATTGTTTAACCTGTATTCAGTCCACTTAAGACCAATAGAGTAAATCCAAGTTGGTCCCCTGCACTTATTCTGATGGATAATGTTGTCAAGCAAAATCAATTCATGGCTAGCTATGAATTATTTAATGTCGTATATATTAAACTAAATAATTTATGTCTCAAATTCAATATAAATTATTGACACTTTTCACAATGATTTAATGATTTATTTGTTGAATCGTGACACTTATGGACTACCATATGTTCCAAGATCTATTGCAAAAACCTTAAAAAAACAAACAAAACAGTAATAATAACAACAAAGTTTGATTAGATTAGGTCCATATCAACAAAGTAAGTAATGGAAAACATTAAGGTACATATCAAACATATCAAAATATCAGACATTAAAAAGGTGCTTTGCTACCAAACCTGTCACTTTAATGTCGGTAATATTCTAACTTCAACCAGCATGACCCTCAATTATCAACACTGTCCCTATGCTTTGAAAGTAAAAAAAAAAAAGATTATGCTTTTAACGTGTCTCTGAATATCTGACAAATGCTTCAGAAAACCACAACCGACGCCCTCACTTATAAACACGTGCCGCTTTGTGAAGCTAGACACACTTAGCAGTCGTTTGTCTTCCAGAGCGTTGGTAGGAAATAGGCAAATTTGGCTTTTGCCTTGCACTCATCACCTTTAAATAAAGAGTAAAGGATCTCTGATGATATTGAGCTACATTCAGATTTACAAACAGCTGCGGTGGATCCTGAAATCATATTATACAGCATCAGCAGAAGAGTTAGCAGGTGAAGAGAGAAAGGCCAACTCACTAGTTTGCTTTGCATTCTGTCTTAGCTCTTTAGAAATGGCTGGCATGTAGAAATAATACCTTCTTATCATTCAGTTACATCAAAACTTTCAAAAAAAAAAAAAGAAAAAAAAGAAAGAAAAAGCAGAAACAGAGGAAGTTGTCCTAAGACACTGATGCAATCACAGTTTGAGATCTGAGCAGTTTTTTTCACAGAGTAGTCTATAAAAAAGTATGAAAACATGAGAAAAAAATATTTACTTAGAAAAGTTTTTTTTTTTTTTTCACGTGTCATTGAAGGATAAAGTTAACCAGTGTAAGCTACGAAGAGAATGGCAAATGTAGTACAGTGTGCATGCCGAAAATCTTTTCATCTCTACATGATCTTCCCTGACTTGTGTGCCTCTGGTGCACTGCATGCAGAGAGCAACTGACAATATGAGCGTGCATGTTTTTTTGTTTTTGTTTTTTTTGTTTTTGTTTGTTTTATTCTGAATGTTGAATTGCTTAGCTTGCATTGGATGAAGATGCATTAGTGCAAAGGATCTCTCTGTGTGTTATATTGCAAAGACTTTATAGGTTTACATTAGCAGTGAAATCAGTGTAAATCCCAGAGAAATTCAAATAACGAAATTCAAATAACGTATGTCATTTAAGTTGTGTGGTAGAAGTGGGATCCACACAACAAAACATGCCAAAATGAACAAGCCCACAAAAGAGGACGTCTCCAAAAGAAAAGCAGATATTATGTGGCTTTCTCCGGTGTAGCTTTTTTTGCTGCAAAGTAAGTAAGTTATAAAACTGCATCAGTTCTCTTTGTATTTGTATATCTAAAACATACAGGTTTGAAATCAGTGAGCGGTCCAGAGAAAACCGTTTTTAAAAAGTGAGTGTCAGTAAAAAGCATATTGTTGAGTCTGTTCCATAAGTTCATGGGGGGAAAAAATCTAAGCTTTCTGAGTTTGTTTGTTTTTTTTTTCTTTAGCTTTGGCTGTAAAAGTCACAAGATTAGGAGGTAATTTATAACAAATTAGACAGATTAAAAAAACAAGAACAGAAAACCTTGATTGGATTAGGTCCTATCAAACTGAATAATGTCACATTGAATTCCATACAAAAATGTCAAAGATAAAAAGGTGCTCTGTTCTTTTCTCAAGGTAACTGTCAAATTCAACAGGTCAGTAGCTTTTTCCGAGAACTTGAAGTTGGAGAATGAATTGTCTCTGTGAAAAGGGATTGTCAATAGTCAGCCTCCAAAGTGCGAGTAAGGTCAGTAATGTATGAACCCAGCTTTTTTGAGCGTCTGTGTGTCAGAGCCACTGATTATTGTCCAGCTGGCCGAAGGGAATCTAGGGGAAATTCTAAGATCTGAAACGGAATTTTTAAGCTGATGATTCTACAGCTCAACATTTTCTTGAACACACGAAACGTTTGGCTCTGAACAACCAGTCCTGTAGTATCTTAGAAGGCGAGGCTTAAATGTTTGTCAAAAAGATCTACTTCTTCGATCCAGCTCCTCCACTTGTGCTGGTGGCAGGTTTGCTTCCAGAACGGCGAACTGGCACCTTTGACACAGGGATTCTGGTGCGGGCTGGTTGGGGTGCATGGGTCTTTGGCGGAGGGGTCTCTGCCTCCAGTACAGAGGACAGAGCAGACTGGCTTACAGAGTGGGGAGGCGAGGTCTGTCTGGTACTTACTGGGATCTTGGAGTCTCGGGGAAGGCTGGCGCTGCCTTTCAGTGATTGAAAGGAAGAGGAAGAAGAGGTTGAAAGGGGACTTTTTTGGGAGGTGGGACTCATTTTGAATTCTGCAGATGGAGAGGGGGTACTGTTTACATCATTGTCTCCCCTCTGATCTTCTCCCTCCTCTTCAGGATCATTGTACAAGTCGTAAAGGTGGTCTCCCGAGCAGCTATCGCGTGATAGGGCAATCTTCTGGTTACGCTGCAGCCCACTCTCATCGGGAGTTGCTGTAGGTGTTGCTGAGGGAGTATCCCAGTAACCTTCGTCACTGAGAAGTTCCTTTTCACCAGGTGATGCAGGATGGCGGCCGTGTGCATGAGGCAGGGGGGGTTTACCTGCCCGGCTTCCTGCTCCACCAACCACTGGAATCTTGCTGAGGCCCAGCGCCTTCACCTGAGGAGCTTTTCTCTCTGCGCTTCTTTGAGCTGAGGGACGAAGTGCACCGGGGGAGTTGCTGCGAGGGGGATAAGTGGAAGTAAGGGTACTGGAAGACGGCTGGTACTGTCGGGGCAATGCAGGGGAGCTTTCTCCTGCAGAAGGCAACATGTGCCAAAGCCCCTGCATGTCCGCATCGTCCACTCCTTCTGGACTTGCCATTTCTTCCCCTCCTCCCATGTAGGCCACTACACCACTTCCAGCAGAATGCTGCTGTGGTGGAGGAAGCACTCGGGTCCGAGCAGGGAGACAGACAGGAGCCGAACTCTGGGGAACAGAGAACATTGGCTGGGTAATCTGTGAAGGTATTGAAGGTTTGGTTGGGGAAGCATGAGTTGTTGCACTAGTTAAGCCAACAGCTCTCCCAACATTTGTGCTCAGACTCCCTCCTCCACCTCCACTGCTACTACTACTCGTTCCACTGCCACCATTACCCCCTGGTCCTTCCTCTTCTGCATCAGCAATAATATCACCGCAGCCGGTCAGTGAGTCAAAGCTCTTCAGAGATGTGACATCAGTGAAAAGGATGGAACAGAGTCGATCTACAGAGGGCTCCGAGGGTTGGTCACCTATGCTGCAGCGGTCCAAAGGGGGTGTAGTAAGGGAGGGCGTGAGGCTAGATATTGAGGCTTTGGCTTTTTGAATAGATGGGCGCAATGGTGAGTCGGTGGGTGTGTAAGGAAAAGGAGAGTCTGGCTCACCAGATGGTCCTGGCATGGCAACACAGTGTGTGGGTGTCATGGTAACACTAGTGGTGGGAGTGTCCGATGCTTGTAGGTTAGATCCTGTCTCTGCACTTGCACAGTCCTCCTGGTGATGATGCGGAGGTGGCTCAAGGGTAAGAGTAATGTCCTTCGGGATCTCAGATTCTGTAGCATCTGTGTCCCTTGCTTTCTTACCTTCCACCTCTTCTGCCTCGGCCTCGTTTGTTTTCTCTTTACGTCTCCATCGCATGCTGCTGAAAAAGCCCTTCAGGCCCCTCCCTCTTCTCACAATTCCTGTCCCACCATTTTCACTTGTCCTAAAACTCCCACGTCGGAGAAAGGAAAAGAAACTCAATGATTTGCTGAGCGACCTTACCGGCCCTGCCTCCAGGCTAGTAAGGCCCTCCCCTCTCTGACCCACAGCATCGTTGTTGGAGCCTGTTAGCCCGTCATGTGTTTTGCTCCTCACAAGGTCCGCTGATGCTGCCGAGCTGTTTCCATTCAAAGAATTCCCGTTGTCAGAATTCCCGTTGTTCCCACCGTTTGCAGCAGCTTTGTTCCTGAAGGAGAAGAAGCTGGCCATTCCAGAGCCAGTGCGTCGCTTCCCAAAGAGTTTAAAGGCAGCTTTGTTGATCTTCCCTGCAGGCTGTGTGTCACACTGTGGAGCCACAGGAGGCTCCACACAATCCGACTGCACCTCCATTATCCAACACTCCGTTGCTTCCACAGGGTTGCTTCCCTCTAGTTTCTCTGGCTGCCTTTATGTCCTTTCCCCTTCTGACACACACTTGCACTCTCTCTCTTTTACCCTCCACCCTACTTTCTGGTGGTCCCTCACTCCCACTCTGGCTTGCTTTAACGCCTGCCTGCTGGTTTTCTCTGCCTCCCTCCCTCCCTCTCTCTCTCACTCCCGTCTCTCTTTCTTTTTTTCTCTCTCTCCTAGGCAGGCACACACATGCATGGAGGGTGCTACTCCTCGATGTAGCCATAGCAACAGGGTGGGCTAAGCAGCTTTCGTCAGCTTTGGCAGGGCGCCAGCGTCTGTCCTCCACTCCCTCCCCCATCCCTTTTCTCTCCTCCTCCTCCACCTTGCTTGTTACCAATTCGCTGTTTGCACTATTTGTTAAACAGACAACTTATTCAAACTCCCACAATTCACTGCTTGCATCCTACGTTATGCAGTTTTACTGTGCATGTTCCAGGACATGTGGCCCTAACATTTACATAGATGCTTTACTTAGATAGGACTCCTCTTGTGTGTGTTTGGATGTGTTTGTTTCCTTGTTCCTTCTGGTCTACAGATAAAGCTTGATAATGCTCATACTTTCAGTATGTTTTATTAATTTACATGTGTAATAGGTGCCACAACGGCAAGACAAGCTTGAATGGAAACACTGCCGAAGACAAAAGAACTCCTTTGTATATTGCTGTTTGTTTACATTTTTGCCTAAGGAATTTCAAATTATTCAAATGAGTATAAAGTTGAGTTTCCACACTTTTCACACTTTGTCAGGAAACACCCACAAACCTCAGAGTATTTCATTGAGATTTTGTGTAATAAATTAGGGCACAATTTGAAAAAATAAAAAGAAACAAAAAAAATAAAACATATGAAATTCATGATTTTTTTTGCGTTACTAATTAAAATTTAAATATGGCATTCAATAGTGTTCATCCCCCTTTTTTTCTAATTATTCTAAATCATATCCACCCCAACAAGAATTTAACTAATTACTTAATCTCAGAATAAATGCAGCTGTTCTTTGAAGAACAGCTACAGAGATCTTGCAAATAATAAAGCACCATCACAAACTCAAAGCAACAAACCAGTGATACAGTCATGAAGAAACGTCAGATATGGTCACATATTTGACAAAACAACATCCACAG
Organism: Poecilia formosa; assembly: GCF_000485575.1. Taxonomy (NCBI): domain Eukaryota; kingdom Metazoa; phylum Chordata; class Actinopteri; order Cyprinodontiformes; family Poeciliidae; genus Poecilia; species Poecilia formosa. The sequence continues at coordinate 2,208,678 of NW_006799961.1, forward strand.
CTTTGAGAAGTGTTAAGTTTTTCATCCCAAAATGGAGAGAGTATGAAACAACTATAAAACTACAAAACCATGACCATCCCCTTGAAATGACAGGTTAATTACAAAAGCAGCCAAGAGATTCATAACTACTCTTCAGGAGCTGTGAGATCCTCACTTAGTTGGGAGAATCTGTTGATAAGACAGTTATCAGTTGACCAGAAATCTGGCTCAAGTGAATGTAAAAAAGAAAATTCATAAGAATTCTTGTCTTTTGGTATCGGAACCATCTAGGAAACGTGTCAAACATGTGAAGGTCCAGTGCTGTAGTCCGGTGAAATTAACATGCTGAAAGACTAGGTATGATCTAAAACTGACACTGCCCATTTCAATTAACATACCACCTTAACAATGACAAATGGTGGTGGCACCAGTATGGCATGAGGAGGGTTTTCATCCGATAAAGAAGATAACCAGTCAGAACTGAAGCAAAAATGGATGGAGATAATATGGGACAATCCTACAAAAGCGTGTTAAAGACATTAGACTGGTGTGGAGAACCACCTTACAGAAGGACGACAACCAATTCCAAAAAGTGCTGTCCCCTGATGCTCCCTGTGGAACGTAAGTGAGCATAAACTATTTTACACATTGACAAAACGCATCATTTAAACAATTATACCTGGATGGTATGCTGTACCACAACAAATTACAGTAGTGCTTTAAAATCAAAAGTGTGTTATTTACCGAGGCAGTACTTTCTTCTCAAGTTTTGAGAAACACTGGTCTAAAATTTAACGAGTTGGGTTGGAAGGGATCAGGTTTCCACATTTTAACTGCATATGATAAGCTCACAAAAGTAACATACACACACACACACACACACACACACAGATACACACCCTCACACACATCACACATTACAGCCTTTTGTACAGTTTGGGCACACATAAAAGCCATATGGCCTGTGGCCCCCCATATGGACACCCAGGGCCAGGTGTCTGAAGCTATGGCAATGCTTTTAACTGCCCCCCTCTGTCAACCTAAATCAAGGTTTGTGTTACTGGTCATGAAGCCTCATTGGTTCCTTAACAACCAGTAGAGCTTCTGTGAGCATGCACAACAATCAGCTTCCTAGGAAAACTTAATTTACAAGTTCAACTCCTTGAACTTTGATACTTTCTTCATTCTACTATTTACCAAGCAAACACTATAAATACAAAATGTCCTACTGGTTAAATTAGGTTGTTTTTGATCATCTTTGTAAATAATCCAAATGTATTTTAGGCCGGTAAAAAAAAAAAAAAAAAATCCAGTTTGCAGCTTTGATGTGATTCTTTGTGGTTCCTCTTTTCACTGCCTATTTTTGCCTCCCAACCCCCCCGTGAATCTCACCGGTACCCCGACCCACTTATATTCCTTCTCTCCCATCCCTACATCTCTCCGTCTATTCCTTTTCTCTTTCTCTTCCTCCTCCCCCTCTTGCTCTTCAACGTCTGCAGCCACAGGCTCCCATCTTCCAGACGACCGCGATGAAACAATGTGCGCATTCATGAGCCCAAGGCAACACACACCTACACAAGCACATTTTCAGGGCTTCCCCGCAGCGAAGCGCTAAAGCGCATCCCTCCTTTGCTTTCAACCTTAAAAAGACAAGAGAACCTGTCTGCTCGCCCGGGTTTTCAGGTAGAGCAGACACGCAGGGCAGAATGCTGTGCAGACTTATCTGTAAGTCAGCTGGCTAATGGATGGACTTGGACCGAGCAGCAGATGGCTGGTGGATTGATAAGTGGAGACTGACAAGTAACTTCAGCTATTGCAGAGGATTCTGATCAGCTATTAGGACGGAAATGTACTCTACTTAGGCTGCTTGACTGCCAGTAAATTATTAAAGAAAATAGCAACGCAAGTGCATTAAATGCTCAGGACCATTATCATAAATGTTGATTCATATGTGTAGAAAGAAGTGAGTTTAATTATCAGCTATTAGAATATTTTTTAAAAAAAAGGTGTGTGTCTATGTACATTGTGAGCTGAGAAAAACAGCTGTTGGCACAAAACAGGTTTTCTTGGATTCTTGGAAAATGCAACATGTGCTCTCTTCTGATGATCGGTTCATTGCTTTCCTAGTGTTAAGAAGAAAAGAGGCAGATGCAAGCAAAAGAAAAAGCACACGCCTGGTTCCCTCCCCCCCCACCCCGCCCTCCACGCACCCTAACTAGGGTTCCCGTTTCAGCCCCTTGAGTGAAGCTTAGCACTAAGTGGGACAGTTAGAGGACATTTTTCTGTCTCTGCCTCCACCATGGTTGCCTATTGAAAGGGCTTATTTTTTTATTTTATTTTTGTCCGTAACACTTGTTTTCTTTGCTGTTCAGTGTGCAATCTCATTTACAGTGAAAACACACTTTTTACTGCCTGGGACAAAGAATGAAATTAAAAGATTAATATGTTTGGATTAGAAAATAATGCATTTGAATTCAAATTCTGGCTATAGGAGAGACTGTAATTAGCTTCTTTGTTTATGCTATTGTTTTCACTGAAAATGATCGTGATTATACAAATAAACGCCTCTGTTATTAACTCTGACTAATCTAATGTTAGCTTGATTTGAAAAGATTTCCACTTTTTTGTCATTAAGATGCAATCGTCACGGTTTATTACTGGGCTTTGTCCTTATCGTCCACCTTTAATTAACAGATTTCCGTGATACTGTCCGTTACTAGCGTCACGAGTAGCAAAAGCAAACAGTATTATGTCTCAGCCAACCAATCTTTTGTCTATTTAATCAACTGTAGTCTTTTCATTACTGGTTAAAAAGGGAAGGTTGGACAAACAACCTCTCTAAGCGCACACACACTGCTTTTCAGAGAACTTGCCTTGAACCAAATTTCTTTCCACCATATTTTTTTCCAACTCAGAAATTTTTCCACAGAAAAAAAAAACAAGAGCTATGGTGTTCTTCTTGTATCAGATGTTAACTGCCTGCAAACAGACCCCCGAGCTCAACACTCACTAAGAGAAACACTTAATATAAGGTGTGTGTGGTCTTGACACATTTACTAACAGGGCTCAAAGTGGTGTTGATTTCCACCTTGAACTGATTTTACCAAAAGTGAATACATTTTCGCCTGTCAGTTTAACTTTTACAGCCTTCACTTTGTATCTGTAGGACTAAAGGCGCAAGACAGACAGACAAACAAAGCATGGGTGTGGCTGGTTATTCACGACTGAGAGCCAGCGCCCTATACAAACAAGCTGGCTTTGGCGTTGTTGCACGGGAACAGACTGAAACGGGCACGCATAAATCAAAACCCACGTTTTTCCTCATCACCACCAATGTCCTGCTGGCCAGGTTTCCGGACAGAGGGTCTTCCAGCTCTGGATTAAACTGAGCCACAGCACGTACGAGTGTGTGCGTGTGTGTGAATTCACACATTCACATATGTGTGTACAGTATTAAACCCCCTGGATTACTGCCTGAGGTCTTTTGTTGCTTAAGGAAACAGCAGGGGGTGGTACGAACTGTTATTAAGCTGTCTAAGACAAGGCTTCTGAAACACTTCTGAATCTCAAAGACTCTGTGGTTTCTATTGGCTCTGTTTGATAATTCATTTCACCTTTTCTTGGTCAGAGAATTCTAGCTTATCCATCACCCTCATTATGCAAACTGATTTGTTTGCAGCCACCTCACAGTACCTTGCAAAAGTCTTCATACTACTCGATTTTTTTTTCCACACACAGTGAGACATTAAAAGCACGAAATTAAATGTAATTCCTTAGCATTTTATCTTATAGACCAACACCAAACGTTGCACAATTAGAAGGACATCACGGCTTTCCAAACTTCTCATGAATAGCACATCTTTAAAGTCAGTTATCTACAAAAGCAACCTAATTGACAAATATGATTTTGTCGGCATGTGAAGGCCTCGGAAACGATGAACTTTAGTGAAAAGTAACACAAACACCAAGGATCGCGCAGCACTTTGAAGTTCAGAGATAAAGTCACGCTCACATTTTAAGCAGGGCGGGATCATAAAACAGCATCCCAATCTTTGAACATGTCAGAGCACTGTTCAATGCATTATCAGAAAACAGAACCAGCATGACACAACGGCAAACGTACTAAGTACACCTAAGCTGAAAGACTGGGCAAGAAGAGAGCCACAGTTCAGGTCGGAATTAGCTCTGCTAACAGGAAACGAATAGTTAATCATTCCACAAACCTTCATGGAAGACAAAATGAAAGCTATTGTTGAAAGAAAAAGGTAATCAGAAGTTCAACTTGCAGGTTGCTGCAAGCCATGTATGGAACCCAGCAATCATGTGGAAGAAGGTGTGGTTGCAAAATAACACTGCACATTATGGCTGTAACTCACCATCCCCAACAACAACACATGGCAGATGCAGAAGCGTGCTCTGGGGAGCCTTTACTTCAGCTGGGATGACAAGCAAGCTGTTCGGAGTTGATGGGAAAACATATGGAGCGGAAAACAGGGAAATCCTAATGCGAAACCTGTTGGAGAGTCTGACAAAAACTTGAGCGTGGTTCGGTTTCTAGCTGGGCAACAACCCCAAACATAATGGATGGCTTAGATGAAAGATAGATCAAATCCAGATCTGAATGCGATTAGGAGTCTGTGATTTGTGAATCGTTCAGGGCTTCTTGTCCATGCAAACTGCCTGAGCCTGAGCCTATCCTATGACACACTGAGGGACATTGAGGTCAGAGAGTAAACAGAGCAGCAGTGGCGCTCGATTAAAAAAAAAAAAGTCATTAAAGTTTTAACCCCTACCAAACCACTTCCAAATTCAATTTGACGCATCTTCACAGTGCTCCGGTATTCAGATGAAAATGTAAACTAATCACATTAGTTTTAAATACACCCTGATATTCCTAATAAAAATTAGATTAGCCCTGAGTGGGAAACCATTAGCTGCAAGGATATTTTAATGAGAAGTCAAGGACAGGAGATTGGACAAATTCCACCAGCATGCTCAGTGTTATGCACACAGTTCAGAAATCTCTTCCAACATGTTGGATCCATTTGTGTTTACTGTACAACATTCTTGTCTTGCATCAAGGAGTGCACGGCGTGCAGCAGCATTCGTCTGAATGATTCAAAACCTTTGGAGAGCCCTCAGTAGCTTGTCTCGGGAAAAGGCTTCTTAATGTTTAATGTACAATAGCATGCACAAGAAGGCTGCAGGAAAAGAGCACATAATACAGGAGGTATTACAAACATCTCCATGTCAAACTATTAATATTTCTTTGTAATAAGTCAGCCTCCCCAAGGCATTGCTGTTGATAAATCTCAAATATTTAATACTATTCTGATGTGAAAAGTTGAAAAGAGCAGGAAAAATGGCAGCTAAAAGTCAGCAAAAAAAAAACAAAAAACAAATGTGAATTTAATTTTTTTTTTTTTTCAAATTTGTCACTCTGTGTGAATATACCAGGTTTCCACTGAACGAAGCATTTACAGAGAGCTGACACAACATCTTCACACATCATAACACAGCGCACTGCCAGCCTGTCTTTATACCGAGATCTTACAAATGAACAACGATGGCCTTATTTGCCAATAGATACCGAATTGTCTGATGCTAAATGTCACTCTGTGTGGTTGCTGTGTGCAAGCACAGATCTCTGCTCATTCCAACAGCGTGTGGAGGCGGAATTAAGCAAGAGGTGAGGAGTGAGGCCACTGCGAATGCTGCTCACACAAATTCCATGAAGTATTTAAAGGCGCACTGAAAGAAACGCAGCTTAGTTTGACATCGCCCTTTACCTTTGTATGTTCTGGCATCCTCTAAGTTTTACATCATGTAGTTCTGGTAAAAAAATAAATAAATAAATGAAGAAGTTGTTTATTTGAAGGTAGATTTGAATCCAGAGTAGATTTAATCCTTTCTGAGCTCCAATATGAAGCAAAGTTACATTAGTCTGGAATTAACACCAAACTCCTTCAAAATCGAGGCATTTTCAGCCAAGCCAAAAATACACAGACTTTACTGGGATGTCCTAAGTAAACATCACACTGCCAGCCCATAACATAGATTTACATCATTTACATTTAGGTCAAGTGTATCCCTAAATCCAGAAAAGGGTAAATGTGTTTGGCTCTTCTTGATCATCTACAGTAAATGTAAGTCAGTCACTTTAAGATTAATATTTTTCCTGTACTTCATATTCTGTTTTAGTAAGTGTAGATAAGAAATAAAGCGGAAGAATTTAGGGCTTCTTTCTACAAATGTTTTCCAGTCAATTCCACACTTTTTCCTCAACGTAAAACTCCAGAGTTTTTAATCTTTTCATCAATTCATAACTTGTTAAATTATACTTGATTTCATCAGCCTTTCATCAGCATTTTTTTGCTGTGACCTGGTACCACACATCTGTCCTTTTAAAAGGTTAGTGAAATGTTGTACATTGTCTCTGTGTAAATAAACAGTAAACGAGAAAAAAATAAAAATCCATTTGTAAATATTACAAAATATTGTTCTAAATTAACATGAAACCTACAAAAAAAAATGGCAAGCTAGCTGGCTGGATGTTTTGTGATGTATGGATGGATGATGGATAGATGGAAGAGGACAAATTGATGGATGGATGAAGGATTATAATAAGATAGATGAATATAGGTGAATAAATGTTTGATGACAGATTAATGGATGCATGGTGGAATCAGGATAATAGATATTTTGCAAAGAATTAATGAATACATGCAAACCAGTGCATAAAGCAAGAACTAAATTTCCTGTGCCTGATATGCCGTGCCATCTTTCATCTTCTACGATGTTTATTTTATTTTATTTTTTTTATCCGCCAATCAAATCAGAGCAAATTCAGATCAACAGCATCAGATTAGGTTGGCCTCTTGCCTTTAAATGAAATTAAATATGTCCAGAGCCAAAATCTTTGATTCGCCACGTATTTAACCAGGATAAACAGCTGTTTAAAATATCTAGGTCATGTCTTTAAAAATGTGTCATAAATAGCTGAAAGAAGATACAAGATGTTTTGGTTTTGAATGAATTTATTTTCCTTCTTTTTTTTCCCTCTCCATTAGGCGTTACAAGATTCTTAAAAAAAAAAAAAAGAAGAAGCTTTTCAATGGCAGGAGCAGTATATGACATATTTATGAGGCCTTCCACTGAGATTTAAACTGTACAGAGACAATATCAGCCACTAGCCATTGCGTAATCAGAGTGTAATCACAAACAGAATGACAGTTTCCTGTCCACACGCATACACACACGCGCACACACACACACACACACACCCCTTCGGTAAAGCCCCCGTCACTCATCCGCACCAGTCTCTCCGTCCAGAAACACTCCTGCTTTGGCTTCAGCAGGTCATTCGTGCCACGCCAAGCTCCAGACTGACAACAGCTGGCTCCTCTTTGGCAAGTTCACCGTTGCATGTCCCTTCCAGTTCTCCGTAGCTCTGCTTCCTGCTCTCGCTGCCGCTGCTGCCCTCTACTGTCCGCTCCGTGTCTGTGCTCTCCATGGCCTCCTCGCCCACTTCGTCTTGCTCGTCGTCCTCCTCGCGACGCTGCACCTCTTTGTGGTTGATGGGTGCGCCTAAGATGAGGGAGTCGGGCCGCGGTGGCAGGGGGTTGGTGCGTTGGTCTCTGGTTGGAGGAGGTGCCGGGGGGTCAGAGGTCGCAACGGGGGTCACACCAAGTTGTTTGAGCCTCTGGATGGATAGTGTGGGGACAAAAAAAACAAAAACACACATTTTATTCACCCTGGCTGGATTCACTTTTCACCCTTGTGCCTGATTTTACAACAGGAACAAATGGCGGAGTGCAGAGGAAACCAGAAGTTCACATACGCTGAATAAATAGACTCCTAAAAAATATTTTAAATTCAATTGCACCACAATTGATGTATTTTAAGGCTACGCCTGAAACACACTGATCTCTTGATTAGAAACTCATAAGAAATCAGGAAGAGTACTGTGTAGCTGCACAAGCCTGGTTTATCCTTCGGAGCAATCTTGAGACGCTTGTAGGTTTCGCATTCATGCGCTGAAATGATAATATGCAAGTATAGACGTGATGGGAATGTCCGACCGCCATCAGGAAGGAGACGGGCTCTGTGTCCCGGAGATGAAAGTATTTTGGCCATTATCCACAGTAAAACAGTTCTGTACCAACATGGGCTGAAATGCCATTCAGTGAGGAAGAAGCCATTACTCCAAAAGAAATATGACATCCCAGATTATGGTTTGCAGATGAACACAAGGACAAAATGCCAGATTATAACTTTTTTTTTATTTTGGAGACATGTCTCAATGTCTGAAGAAACTAAAGCAGAACTGCTTGGCCATAATGATCATCATTGGATGAGGAGGAGCCGCGGAGCATGGGGGTGGCAGCATCACACAACATCGAATTTGCGAATAGATCCGACAAGGCGTGTGAGAGTGACGCAGCCAACAAACCTGACGGAGACAAAGTTTTTGGGAGGAATGGGTCAGAACAAACTATTGTGAGAAGTTTGTGGAAAGAAACCCAAAAGGTTTGACCCAATTCGGACGGCTTCTCTAACGTTCATACTTGCATATTTAAATGTTTGTACATTGATAGCGAGTTGAAGTGAAGTCAGATTTCTCAATCGTGAGCATCGACTTGGCTAATGAAGCAGGTTCTGAGGTGATATCGCTCTTATGTGCCATTTAAATCAATAGTCTAATTCAATACAAGCTATTAAAGATACTTTAATAACTCCAGAACATTTTAAACTTAGTTCTGACAGATCTAAACCATAAAGATCTGTAGAGAACCCTATGGCAGGTTAAACTTTTATTAAAGTAACATAGTATTTACAATCTAATAGGAATATCTCATTATTCTGTGGACTTTATTCAAGGACCAACATTGACAAAAAAAAAAAAAAAAAAGTCACTTTAAAAGAAATTTGAATGAACCTTTTCTTGTCTACGCAAGACTTGTTTTTAGGTTCATCAGAGTTCATCAAGGAAACTGAATTAGTAATTCATGGCTTCCTGTTTACGACTTGGCGTGACATTTATCTTGATGGTGCGGTGGAAAGAAAAGAAAATAGATCTCCAAAGCTTATTAAATGAGAGACGCAGCTGTGGTTAGCGCCTTGGGATCACCAGGTTTCTAGATCAAATTTGACAGTACCTACATGTCAAATGATCTTTTTGGAAAGGTTAGATCTGGAGACGGTGTCAAAAACTCTCTTTCTGTGTGCTCCAACCTGAGCCAGCATAGGAGAAGGGATCAATAAATGTGCCCAAGTTAACCACAGAGTTTCCTCAATTGTTTTTCCTCAAAAAAAAAAAAAAAACATGAAATAAACTTAAGCCTGTGTCAATGTCTGTATGTACAAAATCAAAAATCAAAAATATCAGAATCCAGTATTGCAGACAGAATCCCGCGCTCAAATTTCATCTTAAATTAATTATGCAAGTAAATAATAAACCAAACCCTGAAGTGACTGAAGTTGAAACATCTAAACATCTCTAAGAATTTGTGCATCATTACTGAAACACACAAATACAAAATGCTGAAAAGTCAACCAATGTGTGAAGTGGGATAGCTTAGGCGATTAGAGCAAATTCAGAGCTGCCTGTTAAGGCTCAAACTTGTGAGGGTATTAGAGTTCACATTTGCCTAGAGGTAATGATTCAAAGTGATGCAAATCAAACAGGCCTGAACAACTTTCTCTTCTCTCCACCCATGTGCTGCGTTAGGGTGAAAAAAAAATGTCAAAAGGAAGTGGGAGGAGGGGGGGGGGTTGAAGGTTGGAGGTGCCGATGCTTGCAGTGAGGTGCAAGTACTGCAAACGAATGACCAACAGAGAGACGTAGTTTTGTGGTCTGTTTTTACAGAAAGGAACACACAAACTTATTCAGCTGACGAGAGGAAACCTGCCATGTCTTTACTGTATTTTCACTACAAAAAGTTGCCCTTAAAACTTTTCCAAACAAGCAATCAACTTAAGCCATGTAAATAGGAATTACACTCCAAACACAATCCAAACCAGGGTTAATGAGTTCGCACACACATTGTGACATTTGTTTATTTACTTGTAGAGGAAAGAAAGGATCATTTAAAACAGAGTTTCCTCAAGTAAATCCTAATCAGACATCAAACTAAATATGTAAAAATCTAAATAAATATTGGCTGTACTGTCATGATAAGTGTTTCATGTTAGTCAATAAAATTGATCATTGATTAAGTTTTTGCTTTAAATACCGCAGAACCGGTGATGTGATATTTCCTGTTTGAGTCACAATTTCCTCTCAAGCTGCTATACTTTGTTGTGTCAAAAAAAAGAAAAAAAAACTATTACCAAGAACTGTCAGGTGAAATCACTCAATCAGGATTACTCATATATTGTGCACAACACAGAGAGCTTGTAGGACAACCAATAACGAAGGAGTTCTGGGTGAAAAGCTCTGCCAGGCAGAGACAACACCTGAGTTTTATACCAAGGATGAGGGATTCAAAACAAGGGGGCGAGATAGTATCTGGCTCTAATGCAGCTGCAGCAAAACAACTTGTGTGTGTAGCCCAGACAGGTTCTTGTGGGTGAGAGTTCACAAGCATTTAATCTAACATGATCAGTAGATGTCAACTTGTAATAATTTTACACCACTACTTTTTTTTTTCCCCTCCTTTCACTCCAAGCCATTGTTTTCCATTTTTAAGCAGTTGTGAGGCTTTATGGGAAAACCTACAACTGACTAGCTGCTGCACAAGTTGCTAAAAAGCGTGTTGCCAGGTTACAAGTGGGTGAGTTAGTTTATGCCACCAGCCTTGCTTAGTTGAGCTGAGAGAGGTCGAGAGGCTAAAGCTTCTCCTCTGCCTACATCCACCAGAATGCTGAGCAGTTCTGGAAGGAAGTTCAGTGAAATCATTGAACGTTCCAATGCACAAATATTCTACCGATACCGATAACGACCTATCACAATATATATTGTTATTGATTTATTGCCCAGCCTACTAAGACTTGTAAACTCAAATAACAATTAGAACTACGAGAAGTTATCAATGTGTTCCAAGCCCTGACAATTATGGAAGGTCACAAATGTCTTCCAGTGTTATTTTTTTTAGGGGTCAAAATCAATAGTAGTTCACAGACTAACCGCTCTAAGCTAAACATTTCTCAGTATACGTGTAAATGTACAAACAAGGGAATTCAACTCACAGTCTCCAGAGCTCGCAGTGTGCTCTCTGCTTGACGGCTGTTCTCCTTCAGAGTCAGAGTGGTTTTGAGGATGGACTGCCGTGGATGCATGGACCGATCGAACTGGTGGTACATGTTCCTCCAGAACCTTGGGAGCACAGGATTAAAAAGGCATAGAGGCAATATTCATAAATAAATACAAAGTCGGAGACCTGTAAAAGTGCAACACGGCAAACGCTGGCAAGTCGTGTGTCTGGTACTGACTTGAAATGGTATGGCAAGGTGGAGGGCTCCAGCACAGGATGTGCTTCAGAGTATGAAGGCTTGTAGAATGGATTCAAGTAGTTCTGCTTTTCACTCATCAGATAGGCCCAGAGTGAGTGAGTTCGCTCTCTAAGCCTAAGACACAGAGTGATGGTTAACAACAGCAGTCGTTTACACACCAGTCTATCCGAAACATCTGACTTCAGATGCTATTTTACTACCGGTTTTAGTAAAACCTTTAAATACATTGTATTGAGCTTAAACTAAACAATACAAAAGAAAATGCAGACATGCAGTCTGTCTGTGAAGCTCTTAATTTAGTGTCCTTAAACTTTTGCAACATATTTGCTTTGATAAATCTAACAAGGCAAAAAAAAAAAAAAAAAAAGGGGGTTGTTTTTTTTCCCAATAGTTTGTTCAAAGTGTCTCAAAGGGGTAAAAATACTGTCAACAAAATACAAGTTGAGATGTTTATACTTACTGCAGCTCCTCTCTCTGCCTCTGATTGTTCCCTAGGAAGTTTCCATACTGACAAGAGTGCACATGCTCATGGATCTGCAGCAGGAACCACTCGCTGTACTCAAAAGCCTAATGAGAGTGCCATTATTAGATGAAAGACAATCAAGCACATTGAAAGGAGGTGATGCAAATTCGTTATGCTGTCAGCAGATTCGCTCATACTTGCGGGAACTGCTCAGTCAGCTGATAAACACACTCGAGAAACTGAGTGAAGATCGGAGACACTTCCTTTGGATCCCCGTCGAGCTGGTCACACCTTGAAATACAGGATTACATTGATGGTCCAAAAAAAAAAATAACATCCAACCATGGGCTCCTGTTTCAGTTTTTTCCTCCATGAAAAAGAAGATTGCACCAGTTTTTTTTTTTTTGCCATATCTCCTTTATTCTCATTTAATAAACCTATTTAAGTGACTAAGTTTAGTCACTTGGAATCTGTTTCTACAAATCTTAGTATGCTACATTTCAACAGACAATTTGAATGTTGTTGCTGCAGACAGGCAGTTATTTTTTTTTAATAATAATAATAAAAAAGTATTATACATTTGTTTAACTGAAAGCAGTGATCAGATATTTTTCGGTTAACAAAATACAATAAATATCAGGGAGCAAAAACATAACAGTGTAATAACAGTGTAATAACTGTAAAATATCCAAAAAGTTCTAAAAGACAAAGATGAGTTTGGTAATGACCAACAACGATGGCACTCGACAAAATGCAACGTCTGCTACTGGTTTTCGATCATGTGATGTGTCCATCATGTTTTCACAAAGTAAAGCTCTTTGAACCGCCTCGCTACTGAAATGTGCTGCACGAACAAACCGGGTTGATTGATTGAAACTTGATTGACAATGTACTCAAGTAAACACATATAATGAATAAGGAAATATCTTGGGAGCGGAGTTAGCCTTTACCTGTCTGCAAACTTGTGACCAAAGGAAATCCAGTCTTTCTCTATTAGCACCTGACAAGACAAATGATTATATAACATAAGTTTGAAACAGCAGCAACTCACCTGGATAGAAGAGATTTAAACCAATATTCATACCATAAAGCCCTTGATGGTGCGATAATAGGGGTCCATGAGCAGCGACCCCAGGGCGCAGACTTGGGCAGTTCTGTCCCATCCATCTGAGCAGTGAACTAACACACTGGCCCCTTCTACTGTCACCGCCTAAGGAGTGAGTGTGTTTAGAGGAATTAGGCTTTTACTATGAGAAACAGGACAATATTAATGAAAAGACAAATGGCTACCTTTGTAAGACACACAGCTGCATCTACTACAGCTTTGATATGTCGCAGCCAGCCGCTGTTTTCCAGTCCCACCAGGTAGTCGCTCATGGTAAGAGACCGAGCTCCAATAACTACGAGAGAGAGAGAGAGAGAGAGACACACAGTCAGACAGCATATTAAAGCAAAGAGGTGTCTTGATGTTCTTCACAGCTCCCTTACCTTCCAGTAACTTCTGCAGGCTTGACCTCATTACGTGGATATTTTCGATCCCAACAAACTGAAAGCGGATGTTAGAGTAGTTGTCCTCGTTCTCGTAGCCTTTGCCAGCAGCGCGGTTGGCCAGCGCGTTCAGCTGCAGGAAAATGACGGTCTTTAAACTCATGTAAACCATTTCTGTTTTTTTTTTTTGTTTTTTTTTTAAAAAAGAAAATAACTAAAATGTTACAACTTTACCTTTGGCCTCGTGTCCATGACGTAAACAAAGCGACTGTTGTGATTGGCCTTACTGATGGCCTGCAGCATGCTCTCATCTTCGAGGCACCGCGCGCTGAACCCAGAGAGAGGCTGACTGCAGCGACACACTGCCGCCTGTCGCACAAGATGACAGAAATGGCCAAATGTGACGACATTTCGACTACGCTCCATGAGTTACCTGTTATTTATAGTCATGGATTAACATTTTAAAGCCTTCTTTTGAATTCCAATCTAATTTTTTCCATGCTGTAAAGCCGATGTGATGAAACACCAAGCATATCTTCACTTCTTGCCTTTCACCGTTACCTCGCAAGAAAATCCAGTTAACTCCGAGGCAAGCTTGTCGGTCAGTATGCCACAGAAGGTTTCTGCCTGAATTTCCACTCAGAGGTCATGAAAGGTGACTGTGACATATTTTTGTAATGTTGAGCTAATTTAAAAGGACGTTGTTTTAATTGATAGAAAAGGCACTTAAAGGACAATTTCTTTAATGCACCTTCATTAAAAACAGACAAAGAATCCTCAACTAAATTCTGAGTGGATTTGCGTGAAACGTGACTTGCACATTGATGCAAGTACTGCAATCTGACTGTGATCTTCTCTTTTTTTTCCCCCACTGCATAGGCATTGTATATTTAAAGCATCCAAAAAGGCCAAACTAGACTTTTGTAACATTGACACATATGATACATGTTATATTTGACATACAATGTCAAATATAAAACGACAACATCAAATAAAAAGCTCTGAAAAACCAAACTATGCTCCAACAGAAAGTACCTTTTTCTCTTGGTAAAAGTATGTGAGCACAGGAAAGCGTCCTTTGCTTCGGAACTTGGAGCTGCCAACGATGATGGGCTTACTGGCTGTGATGGGAACGTACAGGTCGCGTGGATATGTCTCACACACCTAGAAAACCAACAGAAAAAATGCATAGATATTAACGAAACGGAGAGAAATTTCAAACTCTTCCAGCTTAACAAGTTGCTTTGTTTAAATACGAGAAAATGCAGGGCGAGCGATGTTCTGTTCTGCAGACGTTTGCCACGTTACTGCTGGAGCTCAAAAGCAAAACTAAAAGTGAAGTTTTATCCCCCTCTAGTGGGCAACCATGGTACGACCTTTCCAAATGTGCAGCAATTGTTCATTCTTCTGCTGCGTTACAAATTAAAAAGGCTGCACCCCAGACATAGCCCACAACTTTTGGGAAAAAATGTGTTCCTATAATAATAATAAAAAAAGGGAATATTTCACTAACACATTGTGTCAAACATGAAACAACAACGTCAACTGCAGCTATAATGCAGAGTTGGCATTCGGGAAGTCGGAAATGACTTTCGAGTAAACATGTGGTCCGACTGCTGATGCTTCTGTTTCCTTGTGGAAGGTTGAGTTTATGATGGTCCAAAGGTTGAAACAGTCTTGAACCTTATGTGGTTGAATTTTTAACCTTTAATTTCCCATAATCCTCCAAATTACTGCGCCCTGAACTTTTCCATACATCCAACCAAACACAATCACACAGCATTTTTCGCCAGCTGCGTCTTTCAGGCTTCAAGGCTAACAAATCCTAAGCTGACCTTCCACAGATAATCATTCTACCACAGTAGAAGGCACCCAAGGCGTCAGCAAATATGAGATGCACCAAAAATGGGTAAATGTGTCAATAACCTCCGTGGGCAATTATATCAAAGATTTTTTTTTTTTATTACTTTAGTTAATGGTCTACCTTGTAGTCTCTGTTGACGTCAGTGTGCTGCCATTGGTCATTGGGGACGCCCATCCTCTCAAACTCCGCCCCCAGGTCGATGAGCTGCCAGCCCTCCTCTCTCTGCTGGTCGTTTTGCTTGGGGTTGTAGGAGAACGCGTAGAGTTCCTCGTAATGCACTGAGACAAATAGAAAATGCACGTCCCAAATTCCAGTCGGTATGCACAGTTTTAAGCGCACTTTGTCCACAGAAACCTGTTCAAGGAGGCTTTCTGGGTATTATTTTCTCACACTGATCATTTCCACTGCAAGATTCAGGAACATCGGATTACCAGGGTAGAAGTGTACATTACTTACTGGTTTATCACTTCCAGCATTTGAGTTCACTCTTCTTCCAAATTAAAAAAAAAGACTAATGCTTAAAACATTTTGAAAATTACAATCCTCCGACTTCCACTACTATGAAAAAGTGCCAGCAGGCAAAACACGATTTCTTGTGTTTTTCTTCTCTCTTTAGAAAGTTTCTTCTTTTTTTTTTCTAAAATTCCACCCGATTGCCACCGAAACCAAATAGCCGCTTGCGATATCTTTGACAGCAACAGCTGCAATTGTTTTCACAGGCAGAAAGTCTATTCCATCCTTGTTGAGGAATCTTAAACCAGCTCCTCTTTTGCAGAGTTCTTGGCTAAACTGGAAGACTGTCGAGCACAAATGTCATGCTTTTTAAGGTCAAGCCACAACATCGTAACTGGAAGTAATTCCAGAAACTTTCTAACTCACTCAAAACTTTATTTAGTTTTTTTTATTTAACCACTGAGAGACAAATTTTGCTGGTGTCCTTTGGATCATTGTCTTGTGGGATAAATGAAGCAAGTTTAAGCTTATGGTCACAAAATTATGGCAGCGTATTCTCCTTCAGGATCTTTTGCTAGAGAGCAAGTGAAACTAGACAAAAACATGTGGCCAATCAGAAATATTAAGTTAACAGTTGGGGAGATTATATTTTCATGTAGACCCAGGCAGGGTTTGGTAGCCCCTTTCCCCCTCGAATACAGAAAATCGTACTTCCGAAACTGCTTTTCGAATGTATTCAGATTATCTTTGATATTAAAACACATCTTCACAGTGAAAATCAGCAAAACCTTTTACAAGGACAAAAAAAAAAAAAAAATCAGGAGAACGGACGGTGAAAATCACCTGGCCGCAGTAGACGCAGCAGTGAACTATAGATGTCATGGCAGTCTCTTTCCCTCTGTACCACAAAATGAACCACCCTGAAGTTCCGGCACTGGATGACCAGCGGGCAGCCCGAGGTGGTCAGGCTCTGCTTCTCCACCGAGGCTATGTGGTGGTGCAAAATCTGGGGAGAAAAAAAAAAAAAACAAAAAAAGGAGGGGACGACAGTTGATTATTTTCAGCAGATGTCGGAAAAACCCGCAGGATCCTCCCTGTGCAGGATGTCGGGTAAACCCTCAAGAGCACGACTGAAACTGTTCTGAAATGTGCTCAACACAAGCAGGCTTTCATAAACTCTTAATACTCAGCAGATTATATTCCTCGGTGTAGTTTGTTCCCCACCCTTCATAGGAAATAATTAAAACATAGACTCATCTGCATAGGGTAATGATAAATAGAGGACACCGAGATAAACAGAAACACACACACACACACACTTGTGCAGCCTTAATGTTGACAGCACCAGCCGTTAAGACATTCTCTCTCATGCTGTTTAATATTTTATGAGGTTCCTATTAAACTCTGATAAAATCTCTCCCCTGGACTCTGCAGACTGATCACAAAATGACTTCCCACACAACTCACACATGCAGTGTCATGCAACTTTTGTGTCTAAAGACACACACAGGAAGCGGCAGAAACGGAAGGACGTGGATACGTTTAAATTTGTAAAATAACAAAAAAAACAGAAACCGTTTCCATCTCTCAGCACAATGAGCAGGAAACGGGGCCAGAATGAGGTGAGAGTTTGGATTTTTGCTGCACAGAGCATTTTAAACCACACAAACCCTTTCCCACAATGCAGTTCAGGGCCAAGCTCTTACATCATACGGCAAACTAAAGGCTGTACTAGTGGAGAACATTGAAATAAAATTAGTGATATTTTTATAAAATTGTTAAAGATTGAAAAATCAGCACTGCACACTGAGTAAATTGTGCATCAAAATGTTATTGGAAAAGGATGAACTGCTGAAATAGATCCTGTTTTTGCTCTGGGCTCATTAGAGCTCTAATGATTTCCTTCCTAGAGTGTTTCACATCCTTCTTTAAACCATCACACTGCTTATGCTCTGCCACGGCAACACAAAAACAGTAAATTAGATATATATAAAAAAAATCTTATCAGAGTCATCTGAGATCGTCTTTCAGATCACGAATGAAAACACACACACACAACACACACACCCCCTCCTCCTCTCCAGTACGCAGAAAAGCCTGAATGGAAAACGTGCTACTGCTTATTGGGTGTTGTTATGAAACTCTAACCACAGGTAGCTATGCCTCCTTTTTCACTCTTTCTTAAACAACTCTACAGCCGACACGCAAACTGTACTTCCTCAGTCTGCGGGCTTGCTTTGCAATGTCTCTTTAAAGGAGAGATAAAAGCAGTGGGACACCGAAGCGCCTTTATTTTACTGTTTCAGTAAAATAGTCATTTATGGACTTGGATTGCAACTGAAGCATTTGTCGAGAACTCTATTGTTCTATTCTTTGATGTGCAATTTAGCTAAAAGGAGTTGCAATTACAAAGCTACAGTGCAGTTCTCCCCACCTGCCAATATTCCACTGCCACGACGAAATAAGGGGAGTTAATTAGTCGGTTAAATGGAGGTTTATAATAAGAAACAGGCCTCATTATTTCGTTAGTGATTTCATTTTTTTTTTTTTTCCTTCTTTTTAAATCTTGGCTCTTCCCACACCACACCTCTCAAGCTGTGAGTTTGCTGTGTTATCTGTGTTACATTCAACAGTGCAGAGGAAAAACTGAGGATTAAAGCTGAGCTAAAGATGATACTTTTCGGATTTGTGCAGCTTT
>NW_006799961.1:2227237-2262677 GCF_000485575.1 Poecilia formosa
TATACAGGGTATAGAACAACAACAACATATAGAAAGACTGGCAGAGTGTAGAAACTCAGATGGTAGAGAAACTGTAACGACAGTCGCAGGCCTTCTTGTCCGCACGGCTGCACCTGCAGTGCCATCCTAAGATAACATATTTGCGACAAAGTGATTGAAATATTTCTAAGAACGTAGAACAATTAGGACCAAGTTTTGTTACTTTTAACCTTTACATTATGAGATTGTCAGAAATGATTTGTGCAGTTTCTCATTTTAACCATCCATCGCCGCACCATTTGGAGCCTTACTGGCTCAGTCAAATCCCGGTATCTTGGTTTAAAACCAGTAGACCTCCTGAACAACGGCTGCACCGACTGCATCGCCATCCCCCAACGACTCTTTGAGAATCCTAACCGTGGAGTCGGATCCAAACTTGTGAACGTATAAAAGACAAGCAGACGCCTCGCCGCTCGACCCACTCACCCAGATCTCCTGGCCAGCAGAGGCTGTGTTGTTGGAGCCGCTTTCCACAAAAATGAGATGCGTAGCGGTGAGGTACAGTGTGCCATTTGTGGATTTGTTGCTGAAGCGATCCACCAGACGCACCTGCTCCACCTGCAAACGCACAAGTGTGTGAGGAAGTAATCTGTGAGGCCTCAGCAGGAAAGTCCGCTTCTTTGGCTGTACATCGGCCGTATCAAAGACAAAGAGATGAATTATGAACACCTGAGAAAACTGAACATAAGGTGGGTAGGTAGCACTCGGTGCAGGTCTATTACATAACGCTGACCACCTGGCGATGCTTTCGGCCGCCAGATCTTTTATAATACAGACAAACAGTGACTTAAAAATAAAGAACAAAAGTTTAACCATTAACCGATTAATTTTGTATGAATGTCACAGATTTATTTTTTCTGATAGGAAACTCTCATATCCAATCAACTTAATATTTTTTTTTAAAACATGTACCTTATCTGTTAATACATAAATGTAAAGTATAAAAATACCTAAAATCAGCTTTTTTTTTCTTCTTTTTTTTTTAAGAGAATACAACGTTATCTTGCTTGGGTAAACTAAGGTTTGCTGTTGCTAGATGACAAAAAGCAAAAATGCTGAAGAGGCATTGAGATTTTTGTGCCCGGCACTGAATGCGGGTCTCCATTTCTTGCCATTGCTGCTAAATATCCAAAACTGCGATACACCACATTAACTCTGCCAGTGTTGACTCAGACTTCCTCTTCCTTCCTGCTGTTAGGCTGCTGTTCCCTGATACGATGTCGTAACGAAGCCTGTCTGTCTCCAAGCAACCCCAGGGTCAGAGTTTTGTCATAAATAAGGCTCTCATTAGATACAGGAAGTCAGGGTTGTGTTTAGCTGAAGGTAGAAGTTAGTAATAAAAAAAAATGGAAGAAAACATTTTTTGTTAATACTCCAACTGAGAATATGTGGTATTGACTTTACTAAATTCAGTACTCAGTACTGAATTTAGATACCAGGTTTTCTAGATTAACAAAGAGTTAGGACACACCTTGTCTCCAGGTAATCACACCCTCCTAATCCCAGTGTTTTTTGTTTTTTTTCCTGCAACAGTTGTATATTCAACTGGCTTCAAGTTAAGAGGGAAAAAAAAGTCAAACCATGACTTGTATGATGAAATATCCAAAATCCACACCCTAACTAAACTAAAAAGTAATCTTCTTTAGCTCACATCGTCAAGCCTACTTGACTGGGTAATAGTAGATAAATTATCAGACAGGAATTGGATTTTTTTTTTTTTTCAAATTTCCCTCTACTGACTCTGATCGGCGATCCAGTTTATCTATTTAACATATTTGAAGTGATTTAGTACTAAGAGTTTGCACCATTTTCTTTCTAGAAATAGTCTAACCAAATTGCATGTGTTTTGTGCCTTTGTGTACCAAATGTTTAACCAAAAATTAAAAAGATATACGATATGTGTTAGGGAAATGTTTTAATCCGTAGGCTGAGGAATATTGTAATTCCGTCATTTTCTGTATCATCCAAAGCCATTATACCTTTATTTAAAAAGACTGAGCATTTTTTCCCTCTCCTGTACATGTTATAGCTATTAAACTTTTACAAAACAAAAAAAGAAAAGGAATTGGTCATAAGCTGTAGCATCAGGTTGCACCTCATAGATGATCAGAAATTGCTGTAAACCAGTAAAAACCTGATCGGTGCATCTCTAGTAAAAGCCTCCTTTTCTTACTTGAAAGTGTTAAATATCGGATTTAATCTGTATGGGTTTCACTTACCTTCTCCGCTGTTACAAAGAAATCTGGGTCACTTACTAGAAAAACCAGTTATTGTGTTGTTGTTGTTTTTTGTCTGGCCAGAAATTACTTAATACTGAAATATAACATACAACACCTGCCATATTGTCAACATCTTTTCAGCTCCAAATGCCTGGCAAAGCTAAACTGAACTACCTGTTTATGTCTGGACTACATCTGTGGGCTACTTATTTGTCCTAATTTCCAGAAAAAGAATGTATTATTTGCCAGGACATTGTTATAATAAACATAAATCTGCTAAGGTTATAGAAAAGCTAAAGATCTACAGCTCCGACATACGATCAGCTGCTTTGCAAAAAGGCCTATCAGTCTGCCAGTCTATCTCTATGGAACTTCATCTTTCCTTTGGGTTTCTATCTCAATAGATCCACCGAGGATCATTACCCAAATCAATAATAAAGGTGGTAGCTACTTATATTACAATCTGGGTGTCATGCTATCTGTTATAGAAAGAAAAAAAAAGAAAAAAAAACAGCTAATTGATGCTCGTCACGTCTGCCACCTGGAGCTGCAGAGCGACACCTGCTCGTCGTCACACTAGAAGCTCTAAACAAAACACATTCAATTCAACATCTGCATAATGCTGAAGGTAGCGACATTCAAGCTCTGCAAACCAACCAGAAAGACAGGGCCCGATTGCTGACTGTACCCCATCCAACTGCAAATAGCAAAAAATGTTAGCTACCTTAGGCGTTCGGATATGTTCCATTTCTCCGAGTTCAGAAGACTGTCAGCGGCTGCAAGGGTTCACACGATGCCCTCTTGAGATAACGCTATCATTGATTGTTGAAAGCCCTAACGGTGGAATTAGCCCCTTTACTTTTTCGGTGGTACCCGATATGAGTTTATTGTCAATTATTTCGGTCCTCCATCCGCGTAAAGTCCCCCACCGTGACGCCAAGACATGGGATATGAGAATTTCAAAATAAGGGCACGGAGCATTTCTGCAGAGAACGTGCTTTGGGACTGGGGAGCCGGGCTCCTACGGAAGATTTCGTCTTCTTGATTGTTTTTAATCGGCAGTTGGCAAAAAAAAAATGCTGTGTTGTTTGGTTGCTTCGAGAAGTAATACTGATATTAAAGTGAACACTATTATAATCCCTGTAAGACGAGATACTATCTCATCATATTGATAGTATCTCAGTGGCAGAAACGGGCTGTTAGATTACAATTTTACATTTTTTGTGTGTAAAATTATAAAACTATTTTATGTATTTATTTGTTTCCTTAATACTTTTTATCAATACTTTATGTCCTGCTAGGACCTCACATCACATGCATAATAATAATAATAATAATAATAATAATAATAATAATAATAATAATAATAATAATAATAATAACTAATGACTAAGATTTCCACGACTCAGTGAGCAACATTAAAAAGCTGTCTTGAGACAATGCCCGCAAACTATGTATATAATTTAGTTTAATTCCACCAAACGTATCTATTAGTGACTTGCTTAAATGTGCTTTCTTCCTAACTCATTTTAACGTCACGATAAGCCAAATAAAAACTACAACTTTTCTAAGGTAGAAAAGTTGTAGTTTTTATTTGGAAAACTATGTCGGAATAAGATTTGTCATGACTGCACCAACGGTGGCATTTCTGCGCATGTACAATCTTTAACCGGAAGTAAAGTGGGAACGATGGGCAATGTAGTTAAAAAAAAATACCCAAAATGCACTTGCATTCGGGAAATACCAGGCGGGCAATAGAAAAGTAATACCATGCGGAAAGTACGATATTTATAGCTTTCTTGAGTGTAAGAACAATACCGTATGGAGTAAAATATCAGTATTCAGAAGTGAAATAGCTCCGGAGTCACTGGGAAGATAAGACATTCTCATTTTATAATGTTTTGAGCAAAGATAAGAACGCTTATTTTGCTCTCGCGCGGGCATGCGAGCTAACTGACGCTTGCTAACAGTTAACGCTTGAGCTCTTTATCCTACGGCTTATTAATGCAAATTGTTTACCTTTTATAGCAAAATGTCTGGTTTTAACTTTGGCGGTGGGAATCTGGGCTCCACCAACACGGGTGGAGGATTCACATTTGGTGGTGTCACAAGGTAATACATATATTTAAATAGCCGACGTGGCTAACGTTAGCATTGTTTAATTTTTACTTTGTAGGAAGCGTGCGTTACTTTTTACTGTAAATCCGAAGTATGTTCTACTCCAGAACTCTGCTTAGCACGGGATTAGCTAAAAGCGTGGTATAATATGTTTCCTCATCTTTTTTTGTTAGTTTTAGATTTCTTGGTTGTGCTACTACTTATGTGCAAAAATAAACTGATGCATCTATAGAAACGAAAGCTCGTCATTATAGACTGTTCCTATTTTTATTTTTACCCAACCAATTTTTTACAACTATTTTCAGAGTTTTCTTTTAATTGGTTTAATGTTTAATTTTGCAGCACAGAAGGGTTGATTACTGTGCAGATAAGACTTCGTTTTAATCAGATTTTTTATTATTATTTATTCAAGGCAAATGGTTGACTAAATTTATTTATTTATTTATTTTAAAGTACACCTGCAGCCAATACCGGTGGCCTTTCGTTTGGGACTCCTCTGGGAACAGCAGCTGCCACCCCTGCTTCGACCACGAGTGGCACCCCATCTCTTGGTCTTGGAGGTGTTCTTTTTGCTCAGAAACCTGCGGGAGGTTTCTCTTTCAACACACCTGCCTCAAGTAAGCATTACTTTTATATTGCAGAAAATTACAAGAAGTTGTTGACATAATTGTTTTAAAAGTTATCCATCATGTAATAACCGTCATTGGAATTTTATTGTTTTAGCATCCTCTGCTGCCCCCACAGGTCTTACATTAGGTATGTATACAAAATAAAATTAACAAAGGTTTGATTTATCATTAAGCTTAGAGCCTCTGATGCGTAACTGGGTCCTTTTTGACCCGGTGAGGTCATCTTTTTGCAATATCTTTGTAATGAAAAGTTTTCATCACTTCATATTTCAGGTATTCCTCAAGAAACATGCTACTGATATCATGCAATTCAAATTTTTTAATTTACCTTTTATACATTTTAAGAAATGGCATGTTTTATGTTACTACCCCATTCTTCCGTGAGTGGGTCCAAAATGACCCGCATTCATTTCCTATGGAATTTAATGGGAATCTTTGTTTCTTACCAATTGTTACTGTCAGGAAAACAGTTTTTTGTGAACCAAACACACTAAGACCTAAGTGTCACCCCTGAATAATATTATTTTACATAGCAAGAACTCTTACATACTAGTATTATCTTTATTTTTTATCTCACAAATGTGTTTGTGTCAATCATGAGTACTGTGACAGCGTTATTGTCACAAATCAACATATTAGCCTTCTTCAAAGTTACCCAACACTAGTTATTTGACCAAATAGGTAACATTACCACCTGTACTTTATTGTGCGTCTTTATTATTTGTGTGTGCGTGTCTGTGTGTGTCTGACACCCTGAATGAGAAAACCGAGAGAGAGAGTGTGCTGAATGACATGCAAAACCTGTTGATCAATGTGTTCAAGGATCTTTCTTTTATCATCTCAATAAATAAAATAAAAATTCATCGCTATAGAAATAAATGCATAAACAAATGAGCCAGAAAAGTATAGAGTGCCTTCTTTGGGTCGGGGAGGATGTCGTGCCCCAAGTGGAGGAGTTCAAGTATCTCAGGATCTTGTTCATCAATGAGGGGAAAATGGAGCAGGAGATCAACAGGCAGATTGGTGCAGCGTCTGCAGTGAAGCGGGCGCTGTACCGATCTGTCGTGGTGAAGAGAGAGCTGAGCCAAAAATCAAAGCTCTTGAGTCATGTCCGAAAACACGAGGTCATGGATACAAGCGGCCAAAATTAGTTTTCCCTGTAGAGTGACTGGGCTCTCCCTTAGAGATAGGGTGAGAAGGTCAGATATTCAGGAGAGACTCCGAGTCGAACCGCTGCTCCTTCACGTCGAGAGGAGCCAGTTGAGGTGACTCCGCATCTGGTCAGGATGCCTTCTGGATGCCTTTCTGGTGAGGTGTTCCTGGGACGTCCCACCAGGAGGAGGCCTTTGGAAGACCCAGGACACGCTGACGATGTTTCTCAGCTGGTCTGGGAACGCCATGGGTTCCCCCAGAGGAGCTGGAACAAGTGGCTGGGGGAGAGCGAACTCTGAGCCTCCTTACTTAGGCTGCTGACCNAGCTGGTCTGGGAACGCCATGGGTTCCCCCAGAGGAGCTGGAACAAGTGGCTGGGGGAGAGCGAACTCTGAGCCTCCTTACTTAGGCTGCTGACCTCGTGACCCGACTCCGGATAAATGATGGATAGATAAATCACACACATACACACACTCACATGTGTGATACACATAGCATAATAGAATAGAAACAGTAATGTTAGCTAGCTAGTTTTAGGAAATGTACTCTTTTGCAGCCCCCCCACATGCCCACACCCACACACACATAATGGATGTTAACATTGTCCATTATTGACATTTCATCATTGTTGTTGTAAAATTGCTGCTGTTGTCATTTTGTTTTAAATTTGCTCTACAAATTGTTCTAAAAACGTTTAAAAAAGTGAAAAATTAAAATATTTCAAACATGAAATAACTTGTGTGAAATAAAACACAGTAGAAAGTATTATACAAAACATTTTTTAATCAAAATGACAAAAGTAGCATAAAAACACATTGATTGTAACCCGGGTCAAAAAGGACCCACTCACAGAAGACTGTATAATCAGTCACTCACGCATCAGAGGGTTAAGTTAGTTTTTTTTTCTTTTTGTTTTTCTTTTAATCTTCATGTAAACGGTCTTTTAGGCGCCCCTGCCACTACATCTGCAGCCACCGGCTTTAGTTTGGCCTTCAACAAGCCCACTGCGTCTGCAACTCCTTTTTCGCTCACCACCACCACCTCCTCCACTACTGGGGCGGGTTTAAGTTTTGGCTCCATCCTGACATCGACAGCTCCACAGCAGCCTTCAGCCACGGGGTTCACGCTCGGTCTTGGTGGTACGACAGGCTCCTCGGCAGCCTCAATTGTGCCGTCCCTAGGCGGTGGTCTCTTCTCCAGCACTGGAACCTCAGGTGGGCCGGGAGTATCTAAGCGGGAGTATGTAAACGTTTTTTTGTTGGTTTGGACGACGTAATGAATGAGGATACATTTAAATGTGTTTCATAATGTTCAAAGCTGCTCTAAATTTGGTTTTCCAGGTTTGGGTCAGACTCTTGGAGGAGGAACCGGGCTTACCTTGGGGTCAATATTGGCTACCTCTACAGCAGCATCAGCTGCTCCTGCTCCAAGTATTGGTCTGGGTGGAGTTGACTTCAGCACTTCCTCTGAGAATAAGAGTGACACCTCATCAGGAACCAATGCACAGTATGTCCTACTTAACTAATTGTGTTAAATAATTTTTTTTACTTGATGGTAAAGCATTTTTAAATATGAAAAAGGCACTCAACAGCCATTTGTCATGGTGATGTTTACCTTATTAGCATTTATTAAGAAAATGTAAATTCTTCTCTTAGGGACAGCAAGGCTTTAAAAGATGAGAACTTGCCACCGTTCATTTGCCAAGATGTTGAAAATTTTCAGTAAGTACTTGATATATGTAGGAACATCAACAAAAATGTTTAAATGTTGATTTGTCATTTGCAAGAGATTTGTAAGTATCAGCTCTCTATCTACTTTAACAGAAAATTTGTGAAAGAGCAGAAGCAGGTTCAGGAAGACATAAGCAGGATGTCATCGAAGACTATTTCTAAAGTCCAAGATGACATCAAGAGCCTCAAACAACTTCTCTCTGTCTGCGCCAGCGGTCTGCAACGCCAAGCTCTAGCTATTGACAAACTGAAGTTGGAGACAGCACAGGTAAAAGGGGGAAAAAATAAAACTAATGAAAATGCACTAGCTGTTTCTAAAAAAAAAAAATCACTGTAGGATGAATCTGATGGAAACAAATATTCATCTGTGCTCTAATGCCAATTCTAATTTTCTAGGGTGTCAGTAGTTAATGTTGCATATTCCTCTGTGGACGATGAGGGCAGAGTGATGATGCAACCGGTTGACTATTCTTATTTGGTTTGTTAGGAGCTTAAAAATGCTGACATAGCACTGCGCACACAAAAGACGCCCCCTGGACTTCAGCATGAAAACACTGCTCCATCAGAGTGAGTTATTAAGTAAATCCAGTGCAAGAATGCATGGCTTGCAGCCATTAATTTGACTGTAAGCAAATTAATCTCTATATCACCAATGTTTTTGAATTGTAGATTGTAAAATTGTGTGAAGGTGTCTTGCAGCTAGAGCATTTGACTACCAAATGACAAGCAGAACCTTGTTCCTCTGTTGTGCCGGTTCTCACCTCTGTTTTTTGTCCTGTTCAGTTATTTTCGTAGCCTGGTGGACCAATTTGAGGTGCAGTTGCAACAGTTCCGGCAGCAGATAGAGGAACTGGAGAACCACCTGACGACTCAGAGCAATGGCTCTCACATCACCCCTCAAGGCAAGAATGGAATCTGGACAGCATTGTTATTTTAAATGGTTTTGCTTTCTGTGCCTGTTGATTAATTGACATAAAATGTGATTATAATGTTGTTGTTTTTTTTGTTTTGTTTTTTTTGTCTGTTTTCCATTTACAGATTTGACTCTGGCCTTGCAGAAGTTATACCAAACGTTTGTTGCGCAAGCTGCTCAGCTTCAGTCTGTCCATGAAAATGTTAAGGTCAGTTTTTTTCTTCTTTTGTAATGTGTGAATTTCTTCCAAAAAGATCCAGCAGTAAAATATATATTTTTGTGTATAATGTATTTTTTTCCAAAATGTTTGTGTATTTTAAGAAAATGTGATCATTTGGATTTGTCATCTGCAAGTAATTTTTTTCTACTACTATTATTCTTCCACAATAGATCTTGAAACATCAGTACCTTTCTTACCGGAGAGCCTTCCTGGAAGACTCTACTGACATCTTTGAGTCCAAACGAGCCTCCAACAGGAAATGGCAGAGCGCACCACATGTCACAACCGGACCTGCCCCGTTCTCCAGTGTACCCAATGCTGCAGCTGTTGCTATGGCAGCCACGTTGACCCAGCAACAGCAGCCAACTCCAGGTCTGACTGCCTTCAAGTTTTAGAAAGTTCTCCTCATCTTCACCTTGTTTAAGATGTTCAATGAGGCAAAGGAGACTGTTAAGTCTTAGAGCGTTGTAGACGGGATGATTGTGTGTTTTTTATATTTACTACATTTTGGGAGCAAAACATTCAAAATATGGCAGGCAGAATTATTTGAAAATAACTGGACTAAAACATATGTAGCTGGTTCTAAAATATGAGTGACTATCAAAGAAAAGGGAGAATGAAAAGGAAAAAAAATCTGCACAGTTCTGACAGGAAACCTTTGTGCTGCCTTATTAGCCTGTTGCTAATTTAAAAACACTTTGTGGGTTATAGACACTTATCTTATGCACCTTACAAAAAGTAAAGTAAGGAAGTGTAACACATGTGCACAACGAACACCAGACCCTGTAGTATTTATTTCTTTACTTTTTTTTTAGGCCTAGAACGAAATATTCCAGTTTGTAAATCACTAGGGATCCTCTTTCATTCAAACAATCCAAAGGAGCCTGACGTGTGAATGTTATGAGGTGGAGTTAGGATCAGAAATTTGCTGTGATTTATATTTAGATGACAAATGAACTTGTCGACCGAGCTATCGAAATACTGCGCAGAGCTGTAGATCTACGTTTAATTAGGCGAGCTGTTGATGTTTTGTTTATATATTAAAATGTTAAATTTTTCAGTCCAGCTTTTTCTTATGAGGGCGGTGAGGGGTCTCTGGTTGATCAAGGTACAAGCTTTCTAACACTCAAAGTAGAAATTTTAAGCAGAGTGGACAACGTGGCTCTGCTGCTGTTTTGGAAAGGAAAATCTTTAAAAAAAATATACATATATATATGTGTGTGTGTGTGTTTATAAATATTTCTTTATAAAGAAATATTTATAAACACAGTTGGTCAAGTTTTTAATGAGATGATCAACAGCAGAGTTTTAGGTTTTATTTTTAATGCCCTATATATATATATATATATATATATATATATATATATATATATATATATATATATATATATATAAAAAAAACGCCCTGTTCAGAGAAACCTGGCTCTTAATGGCTACTGTGAATCCTTAGCTCACTTTTAATGGAAACAGATAATTCCCAAATGTTCTTTTAAGGTTCCTAATTACATGTTGTTTTTTTTAATCAAATATTTCAAACAAATATAGCTGTTATTTTGGTACAACATGAGCAGACTAATTAATAATGCTGATTTAATAATCCTTTGCAGTATCCCAACAAATCAGCTCTTTGTCTGTCTTCAGTGATATCCTCAAGTATTTATTTTAGCTCTTTTACAAAAAAATATTTTACAAGTCAAATAACAATCATCTATTATATGTGCAGTCATATCTGGGATGTTAAAAGTGACATCTGATGACCATACACAGGCATATCAGGGCTTCTGATGTATGATAATTTAACAGTCTGTAGATTTGTAAAGCTATTGCTTGGTTGAGTTTAAAAAGTTGAACTAATGTCACAAATGGCAGAAACGCAAACATCTGTAAACTTCAGCTGTTTTCTTTTTCAAAAAAGATCTTCAGCTGCTCTTGGACTGTTTATGAATCACAATAAGCCTCGCTTTAAATTTTAGTATAAATTGTATTAACAATCCAACCACATTTGATCATACGTGCCAAGGAGGAATCCATTGCTTTTTCACTATTTACACAAAGAAACATTTCAGACATCTCCTGCAACGATAGAAGCTGTGTGTGAGATCCACATGTGTGGTAGGAGTAAAAAGCCACCTTGTTGCCTGCTTCCAGTCATTTTTTTTTGCTCTTTTGATGTAAAGCTGAATTGATACAGATTAACTAGGTAATTGCAACCTTGTATGTTCTTGCTGCCCAATAGGGGGATGCTTGCAGTTTTAAATGCGCTCCAGAGTGTTTTTTCATTTAAAGTTGTTGCATATTTGTGAGAGATTACCTTTTTTCAGTGATAGACTTTAGCAATATTGTCATCTTTTTTCAATGAGTTTTTTTCTCTGAACAAAAAACTTTAATCCTAATCACACATTGTATTTATTAAACTATTTATTTTATCTGTTTTTCATGTGCTTAATTTAGTGCGAGCTACGAATAACATTGAGAGTTGTTTAGTTTCGCAGCAAACGCAACACTAAATGTGCTGCTGGCTGGCACTTACCTCTAAAATATTGTTTTACCTAAATACTTGACAGTGTCCCAATGATTGTGTTGACCTGGTATTGTTTAGACTTGTATCTTTTGAGACGGAAGGGGGAACATGCCAAAAAGACTCAGGACTAGAATACGAACCAATTAATTGCCTAAACTGGAAATCCTGCTCAACAGTCACAAAGATGCTCTCTTTCTCACTTTAATCCATTTGGTAGGGTTGCTCGCCTGGAGGCCATACCACTGTTACTTGATAAAAGCTGTTTCACCTAAGGGCTACTGTCGGCTTAACAGGGCTGGTCCATTTAAAAATTACTTTCACTTCACTGAAAGCTGTCAGATGTATTTTTATTTTTTTTTAAACATAGTAGTACTCCCTTTGGATGACCTCCTATGAACAATTCTCACTTTTCTAGACTGAACACTTTGTTGGTCTCAGCTGGTTCCGAGTCAGGTGAGATCGTATTTATGCTTCTTTAATTGTTAGAAGAAAGTATTTGCTGCTCATGCTGGTCCACAGCTACCAGTGATCTACAATTGGTGCCAAAATGAAACGGAGAGGTCAGGGAGGTCTCATTGTTTATTCATATTTACAGTTTGCCATGTTTCAGTGCGCCATGTAAGGTTCCGTTTTTGTTTTTGACCTGGTGAGCATAATAGTAAGAAAAACAACTACTCTTTTTAAGCCAATGAACACAATAGTGTTAGTGTTGCTGCTAGTCATAGCGGTGAGTGAGCCACTCTATTTCTCAATGGTCACTTTGCATCAAAAAAAAAAACACATAACTTTGAATATTTCATTCCTTATTTATTAAGCCTAACCATTTGTGAAGTCAGACTGCTAAAATATTATCTTCTATTCATTTTTATGTTTTCTTCCATTAACATTTAACACGCCGTCTTCCATAGTCAGTTGGCGCAATAACACAGAAAATGCAGAACACGAACCGATCTTTCATAAGGTGTTTGGACTTTGAAGTTTTTAACTGGATATTTACTGGCCTTATTTCTTATATTGAGTGTCTGTGAGTTCTCTCCATTTGAATGCCGTTATCGTTTTGAATGTTATTGGTAAGGCAGGTGTTACCCCATCTACTTCCCTTTTTTTTCTTTTTTTATGATGCAGGGGGAAAATGTGAAGTTCTTTATTTTTTTGATTGTCAGAATTTTTTTCTGTTCTTGACCTGCTTAATTAATGACAAACTCCTCAGTTTTCCTTTTTCTTCAGGTTTGGCACAACCGTGCAGAAAACTGAGCCTCATTTTTTTATGTTTAAATTTACTCTCTATCTTATTCTTTGTATTTCTATACTTTATAGCCAACATTTTTGGCCTGAAACAATCACATGTAGGTTTCTTTTTTTATTATTATTAATTAGAGTTTCAAACATAAAAATTATACTTGTCAATATCTCCGGGAATTTACAGAACGTTGTACATTCATTTCCACAGTTTTCTTTTTGACCAGTTTACACTGAAGCTAAATCACAAATGCCAATTTCAGATTTTGTTTTATCGTAATCTGTAGTTCTTATAATGGTATGTTTAAACCTATATCCAATGCCTGTTCATAACAATACATTAATATATAATATGGTGTGCCTTTATAAACTATATACAATAATTGTGTGGTGCATTTTGTTAGGAGGGGCGTATGCTAGTTCATTCACTCTCAGAAATCTTGAAGATTTGGAAACTTGTCAAATGCAGTAGCAGTTAGCAAATAATAGCCAATTCTGTTCCTAAATGTTTGTGTTTATGTAAGTGGAATTGCATTTAAATTGACAATAAATCAGTTTTTAAACAAAGAAACGTTTGTCCTTGTTTCTTTTTGACTGAAGTTGTTTTAGCAGTGGAGGCTAACCGGGCAGTACAGAAAGAAACAACTGCATAAAAAGGGAAAAAGGACAAGTTTCTGAGTGAAAGAACTAGCAATCAGGCTTTTTTTTTCTTCATTTATAAGGAGCTGTAGCATTTTTGAAAAAAGTGGAATTGATGTTTATAATTGCATCTAGAGTAGAGTAGTAGAAGATCTTGAATTTTCTGATCATACTTCTACTTATGAACTGTAAAAAATGGCTACCGTAGCTTTTGTTTTAAAGGGGGAAAAAAAAGCTAAATCTGTTATATTGCACTATACATGAATTAGTTCAGGCATTGCAGAACTGATTTATACACCAATCAATAGACCAAACAATGAATTGATATATTGTCCTCTTCATCATCTTTGGTCGGTTTCTTTCCCCAGCTTATTGAATGCAGCAAAACTAAGAATTATCATTTTTCCACCGACGAGCACATCAACCAACACCATGTGCACCTCAAGTTTAATGAAAAAAAAAATCAGATAAGAATAAGAGATGATTGTAATTCATTCTCTGTTCATTTCAAACCTGCTACCTCTATCAGATTTAAAAAAAGTGTAATCAGTGAAAGTCAGTTGAAATAGGTTAGACCTAAATAATAAAAAAAAAGATCCAGATTCCAGATTGCTGCTTTTCTGCTATATTTTAAAAATTAGTCATTTTTTTAATGGGGGAGTTTTAGAAACTTTTTTTTTTCAGTATAATTTTGCTGTTTGGTTTTTAACTTGTACTCTAAAGGCACATTAATAAAAGTAAAACAAATCCTGTCTTTTTGTACCTTAGGCACCCAGGCACCTTTGGGGGCAGGGTTTGGAAACCCCTTTGCCTCAGCAGTAGGCACTAGTTTGGGCTCTTCTACACTTGGAGGTATTACCTCTGCCTGTTATATGTTGGATATACTCCTCTCTATTATCCCCATTATCTTGCATAGTCTACAATTTCTCAAATGCCAAATGTTTTTTTGTCTGTTTTTGTTTTTTTACTATAAAATTTCTTGTGTGTGCTTGAGAGAGAGGGAGGCAGGCCTGACTTGTGCAGGCTCAGAATCTTATTTCCCCCAACTTTCTGCTCTTTATTCTTCCTTCTCAGCTGTAATGTGCGTTCACACCACAGGAAAAACCACTGCGTTTTTGCGTATCGGGATAGAAAAAAAAAAAGAAACAAATGGAGAGGTTTGGCTTAAATGTGTCTCTAATTTGTCATTCTGCGAAAGGAATCTGTCACTAAACGTTTTTTTTTTTTTTTTTTTTGCAAATTAAAAACATCCCTTTGAGAGTTTGGAAGCAGGTGGTTTGAGCGCACAGTGTTGGCGTTTTGCCTTGTTAGGAGTGTATTTTGTGAAACTTGACCATATCATTCATCTCCCTTTTGTCTTAAGTTTGCAGTGCATTGCAGAACATTGCTTTGTAATCTGTAATTAAACGCTGAGATCTACATAATGCTTAATGATCCAGCTGAGGTTTTTTCCTTTGTTTTGTTTGTTTTTTTTTTTGCTTACGCTTGCTTATGCCTGTCTGTGTGCACTCCTGAGACACTGCTCAGGAGTGCACACACTCCTGAGCAGGTGCATACACTCCTTGTTTGCTCATTGTTTGCTCTCAGTGCAGGCTGCACACCTACCTCGATCTGACTTCCTTGTTGTTCTCTCCCACAGGTTTTGGAGGCGGGCCAGGGTTTGGTGGTGTTGGAACTGGGGGGTCTTCTTTTGGATTCTCCTCCACCAATAAGCCTGCAGGGGGCAGTCTGAGTGCAGGTATATGGAAATCTGCATCACACATGCCTCAGTAAACAAGCTTTAATAAAGGCAGTATCTAATAAAAGTACAACCTGTCTCTTTTTAATTACGTTTTCTGCTCTTTAGTCATCTAAGTAACGGATAGAGGATGAAGTGTTTTTAAGAAGTGAAGCATGTTCCAGTAAGCTTCACAACGTTTTTCCTCGACAAAATGTGTTCGAATGCATGTCCACACACCCCGGGCAGACCTTAATCTCTAATATTGTCGGTTTTAAATTCAGACGTTGAAGTCCGTATGTAAAAAGCAATCATCAAAAGTCAGTCTTTCCCCGTCTTACCTTTTAAGTGTCCTAAAATATTTCTGTGAAACCTCCTACGTCATCTTTTTGTCTGACCCTCTTGCATCCCTAGGTTTTGGCAGCACCAGCAGCTCCGGCTTCAACTTCAGCAACCCCGGCATCAACCAGTCTGCTGGGCTGACGTTTGGCGTTTCCAACCAGCCAGGCGGCGCCTTTGGCACAACCCCAGCTCTCCAGCTGAAGAAGCCCCCCGCTGGGAATAAAAGGGGGAAAAGATAGAAACAGATTAAGAAAAGAATAATACAGCATTTGACCAACTAGTGGCTTGTAGCAAAGAACAGGTTGGCCTCCTTTAAAGTGTAGAAACAGTGCTAAGTTGAATTGTTACCTTAAAAAACAAGGAACATCGTTTTGAGGGAGAAGATTCTATCATGTAACAGACTATTTTGAGTTATGTTATTTCAACCTGGAAAGAACGAATCATGTGGACAATATGGCATAATTTGTCCTGTTTTGTTTATCATTATTTTATTATGCCATAGCTGATGTGAGCAAAGAGGCAACAAATGCCATCAGCACAGTGTCAGATGGCGAGATGAAGCTATGAAGCATGATTATGCCCATTAGAATTTCCTCTAACAGTTTGTTTCTCACTTTTGTCTGTGGTGTAACAATGCTTTGAGAAAGGCTAAGGCAAAAACAGTTGGTTCAACAACAAATTGCTCAGTTATTTTGAGATTTTTTGTTTTGTCTAATTATTGTATAAGATAAACATGTTTTGTGCTTTCTGATGAACTGTAGTTTTCTCTCCATTGCCTCAAAAAGTCTTTCAGAACATAGCTGCTGTGCAATTGACTTCCCTCAAGTTGCGTCCAAAGAGTTTTTTTGTTTGTTTGTTTGTTTTGTTTTAAAGAGATAAAGGGAAAAGGGAACAGTATAGTTGGAGTCTACCAGTGTAAGTGAACATTTGATCCTAGAGTTTAGGTCCCAGACTGTCCAATGTGTCTTTAGGAAGATGCCATTTTATTTTTGTATCAAGTGAAGAAAGCTACGACATTCAGAAAAGAAATTAAAATAACACAAAGGTCTTGTGGGTTTTCCGATGTCATGTCCACAAAATCTGTTTTTGCTGAGATGCATTCTAATTGTTTGATAATTTCTCATAGACAGAATTTCTCTTTGCCTCTTCACCAATGTGTTGTTAAGACTATGGGGAAAAATACTGTGCTTCTTGTCCTCCATGGGCTTATGAAATGTTAAGTTTATTCTGACAGTTTCTCAAGCATATTCAGCTTGCTCGTTTTATACATGTGCTAGATAAAGTTTGCACTATCCGGTGTACGTGATCTGATAGTGATCGTATGAATGTGTAAATCTGCCTGTCACTCAGCTATCATGCTTCCGTTGAGCGTTGGGTTAAGAACTATGTCTCTTTTTGTCTGTGTCTCTTTGGTTATTACCAAATAATTGTAGTTGTATTGTTGTTTTCTATTCGGTCTGTGGAGATCTGTATTTTTGAGATGCTGTTTAATAATAAAATCTTTTGCCTGTTTGTAGTGTCACTTTGTTGAATTTTTGGCTGCCACAGATGAATTTCTGCAGAATGTTTTCTAAGATAATTTGCAGATGGTTTTCCTTTTGATTACAAGGGATATATTAATTGTGTAGGAAATGATACATTTTCCAATTTGATTTCCTAAAAAATCAAATTGAAAATCTGAAAAAAATAGATTGTGAGCTCAAATTACAATATTTGTCAGTAAATTATCTGATTCCCCTGAATTGTAATAACTGATATAGATTTTTCAAAATTGCATTTAATATTCTATGCACGATTTCTTGGTGATCTTTTTAGTTTAGATTTATTTGTTTCTTAGTAAAGAAATGTGAGAGATCTGGACAGCTGTACCATAAAATATTTTAACTGGTTTCCAGAGTGCTATTTGTTTTACTTATACTTTTTTCACAACAGGGCATTTGCATACAACAGCAGAGCAACTTTGGCGTAAATTTTGTGGAAGAAGTTTTTAAGTTAACGATGAACATGTGCTTTACATTTAGTCACGTCCATTCCCAACCCCCCCAAAAGAAAAAAAAAAAAAAAAAAATCGAAGCTGTCCTGTGAACACGCGCAAAAATATTTTAAATATATTTATATAAAAAAATAAACTATACACGTGTGTGTTTAATCGTGGAAATAATGAACCATATTTTGCCTCAAAGTATAACATTCACTCAATCATTACCGTGGAAGTGCGATGTATTAATCTGACACGATTTTTACACAGGCAGAAGGAAGAAAGAGGGCGACATGACAACATTCTTCACTCCTTACCGCTGAAGAAGAACTCCGTTGCCAGGCGACAAACATACTACAATACTGTATGTTTGAAATAGCTGCATTTTAACCGCTCGGCTCGCCTTTAATTTAAACGCCTTTAATTTTAGTCTTTGTCCACAGTCGTTATTCTCCAGGTCTGTAACTTAACATTGTTCGTCATTGTTTCAATCAGCTGGAAATAACTGAAAATAACAAAACGTCTAAGTGAAAAAAGATAAGCCGAAATGAATTGAGCAAATAACTGATCAAAAATCTATATTATTTCTCATTTAAATGTAATATTTTTTTTCCTATTACTATTTTTTCTTTTAGTTGGATAGATTCGGGTGGCTTTACCTTATAGTTAAACATTTTACTTAATACTATTATGTATCGTTGTGGACAAAATTAGTCATGCTTCCAAGTCAAGAATATGTCATCATGTCGTCTTCTATTGGTTTTGTTTGTTATCTGCTAACCTGACTGACTGTCTTGCAATGTGTACACACTATAGGCATGCCTCTTCCAGACACATTCTATTGCGCCCAGCAAATCAACATCCCTCCCGAGCTGCCAGACATCCTGAAAAGCTTCACCAAGGCAGCTATCCGAACACAGCCCAAAGATCTGCTCCAGTGGTGTTCAGCGTAAGTGTTAAAAGTCGTCAACATCGTTTGGGATTCTGGATAGACGTGTGTGACTTTGCTGTGGTTTATTTATTGCGTCAAATAATTCACAAAAATGCGTCTCCAAGCTACCTTTCACCTGAGCACCTCTCTCCCTTACTACTGACAGGCTGTAATTAGCTCCCAGACGCTTCCACGCAGATTCTGTGGTTAAACTAAATGCCTTCTCTTAACAAAATAAATAAATAAATAAATAAATAAATAAATAAATAAATAAATAAATAAATAAAAAGTTGAACATACTGGCTGAATTGGAAGCATACAGGGTGTTTGTTTTTCTGCCCTAAGGATTGTCCTGTCTACTACTGTGTTAACCTACAGAGCTTTTAGGAAAACCTAAAATCGAGCAACATGTTGCAATTTCCTTTGTGGAAAAAAAATAATTGAGGTAAAACAAAAGATCTGCTTCCTTTGAGAGATACCGAAAGCCACCCCTGCCTGTAAATTCATATCAAAATATTGCTGAAATAAGATAAAGATCAAACAGGGTGAAGTGTCACAAACAATGCATGAGTTTTGAGCAAACTCCTCTATTCATCCAGCTATTAAATATTATAAACTGGTTGATGTGTACATGCTCATTTTTACGCTGTTACACTCTACATCAATTTAATGTGTGGTTATTACATGCCATAACTACATCCCAGATACTTTCATGCACTGGCCAAAGGGGAGTGTCTTCCAGTAAAGGAGAGGCTGGAGATGAATGTTGCCACTCAGAAGACTGACACTGGACTGACTCCAGGTCTACTGAAGATCCTCCATAAGCAGGTAGGAAGAGTTTGCTCAAAACTCTTGTTGTAATTTTTTTTTTTTTTTTTTACCTTCTTAATGAAAATCCCTCTTTCCGTCTATGTTGAGATTTTACTTATGCTGACGTTGCAACTAAACATGTCTACTAAAAGCAGTGCTGTATTACTGTTTGGGATATTCCAATAAGGATGCACATACGTACGCTCACAGTTTTCACCTACGTATTTGCATCTCTCTTCTTTTCCCGCCCCGTCGCAGTTGTCTCCAAAGGAAACATGCAGCAAAGAGGATGTGCAGCTGAAATGGAAGGCTCTCTGTCTTCCCATGGAACAACTGGAGGCTCTGCTGTCGTTGGGCAGCTTTGGTTCGGAAATCAACTGGATGGAGTTTTTTGCCCTGGGCTGTAGTGCTCTTGGAGGGGTGAGGCCTAACGCAAGGCAAAATCTAATTTCTAAAGCTGCTTCTTACTTAATCTAAAGGTTAAAGCACAGGAGGAGAACCTTAGGAGTTGTTGTGTTTCTTCATCTCCTCGTCTGAGTGTCTAGTGGAACAAACCAGCCTCTTTTTTTTTCTTTCTTTTTTTTAACATAAATCAATTTTCTCCAGTTAAGCCAATCGTTTTTCCACCTAGGAAAAACAGCACTGGAGACAGATCAAAGAGAATTTATTTCAGCATATAGATATTCCTGGGAGATGTGTTTGTGTCTGCAAAAGAAGAAAGAAAGAAAACAACAGCCAGGAATCAGGAAAGTCCTGTGTAGTTTTGGAAAAGATGCGTTTCAAGTCTGTTGAACACTTAAACCACATGAGGGCAGTCT
Source organism: Poecilia formosa (assembly GCF_000485575.1). NCBI lineage: Eukaryota > Metazoa > Chordata > Actinopteri > Cyprinodontiformes > Poeciliidae > Poecilia > Poecilia formosa. The sequence continues at coordinate 2,247,253 of NW_006799961.1, forward strand.
CGATCTACACTCGTTCATTTATTTATTTATTTTATATCATTGGGCTCTTGTCTATTTCCTTATACACGTAGCATGTGGCATGTAATTGCTTTTCAAAGGTGAATGCATATTAATTTTCTTGCCAATTTATTTTTCTCTTATTTTGCATGGAACTCCTTTGTCTGCACTTCCGTCGTCGGCGTTCCCCAGTCTCTTATAAGCTCTATGAAGCACGCCTGTGAGATCCTGACAACTGATGAGGAGGGTGGCCCTTCGAGGATCCCATTCGATACCTTCTCGCATCTCTACACCTACCTGGCTGAAATAGATGGAGAAGAACCAGAGGACCAGACTGAAAACTTCCTCCACCTCCTGCAGCAACAAGTGTAGGTTTTTTCTTTTTTTTTTTTTTTTTACACTTACATGTTTATGTTATGTACTTAAACCTTAAATAATTTGAAACCACTTTTATCACATTGAATTATGCACAATTCTCCATTATGCTATAATTAAAACGTAGTATGAAAATTTATGGCATTTAAGGCAGCAAACAACTTAAGTTTTGGATTCTCAAAACTTAAGAGTATAGGTTTTAATTCTAAAAATAACAATGATCATTTAAATGAATCCTAAAATCTCTGATGAGAACAACAAATATCCAGGTAGAATTATTCCAGAAGCTTGCTCAAAGCTTAATTAGCATTAGGTTAAGACACAAACTTACACTTCCAGTTCTAGTTTTAAAAATAACCGAAGTGTATTCTGGCAAGTAAATACTAAGTTAATATGATCCTGATGAGTACATTTACACTTCACACATTGAATCTTCTCATGTCAGCAATAAGATGAGCTCAGGGCCTCATCACAAACGATTTCGCATAATGCATCAGATCGTTTAAATTTTTACCACACCATATCCGAATACATATAAAATGTGAATTTACTTTGCTTTTATGTGGGATTGTGTGTGGACTGATGACATTTATGCTGAAATAAACGCAGCATGACAAAAGCAAAAAAAAAAAAAAAAAAAGCATCACATTGTCTTAAAAATGCTGAGAGAGTGCTGCCAGTATGTTTTTTTTTTTTTCTTTCTGTGCAGTGTTGACAGCGCAGAAAAACACACACACTGCTTTCAGTTCAGCTTGGTCCACCATTTGTGACAGTCAGTGTCAGTTGGCTAAGAAGCACAGGCAGTTTATGAGCTGAGCCAGTTCCTCTCTGCCTCAGATGATGTTTGTGAGATTGTGATATTCACTGTTGCGAAAATCCTCAGTGTTGCCTTAATGCGCTGGTCTCTCTGCCCGACAGCGACAAGCAGAACGGCATGATTCAAGTTTCCAACTTCTACCCCAGGAGGAAGGTTGTGCTCAAACAAATGGCTGTGGAAGACTAAAAGAAGCAACAGAGGAAAGGAAGAGAGTCATTGTGGTGAATTATTAAAAGAACCCATGAGTACTCCAACCCGTCCCGTTAATTGTTAGAAATACTCACTCTGTCTAAATGTTGATGTAAAGGTGAAGCAGCTAATGCCAGGGCTAATGTGATTGCTTTTTTTGTTTTCTGAACATGAGCAGAGGTACACAACTGCCTCACCGCCTGTGTTTTATTCCTCCTTTTCTTTCGCCTGGATTAGCCTAAGTTCATTCATCATCCACGCAACCTATCAGCTTACAGTCTCACCATTACTGGCCTTTCATCTTGGGTATTCATTCTTCCCCGAGCAAACGAAGAAGAGGCAGAGATTAGCACCAGAGCACAATTTCCAGCTCAGTTCAGAGGCTTGCGTTTTGTTCACCTTTGGGTCGTCACGCAAGACGCTCGCAGAAGAAGCGTATTCCGAAGACGGGTTCTCGTGTGGCAAACAGAGACTCCGTTTTCCGCTGAAAGCATCCTCCGCTCTTACACACATGCACCAAACACTGCCTCGTGCAGGGCTGCAGCTGTGATCAATTCGAGGCGACTGAAGGGCAGATAGAACGGCCGATAACTTAATAACAGCGGTCTCTCCACCCATGTGACACAACACAGGCGGAATGTTGTCAGGTCTTAAAACAGTCATGTTCAGGATGACCCCCAGAGCCAGAATAGTCTGGCAGTGTCTTGACAATAACAAATTCAATTCTGTGGAATCTTCCCAGAAAGCTACTCTGTTTGTAAAATAGCTTTTATCGTAAAAAAAAAACATACAGATTCAAAAATGTTAGTAAAGAAACTTCTTGAATGAGTTCATGTCATTCAGGAAACTGAGCTGCATTACATAAAAAAAAATATAATGTCATTCAAATGTATTCATACCCCTCAAACATTGTTCACATTGTGGTACAACACATTACGCAATGTTGTTGTACATTACAGGTACAACAACATTGTTTTTGAACTAGCATTAACTCAAAGTAATGCATAATTATGATGTGGAAGAAAAATCCATTGATCCATCCATACAGAAAGCTGATTGGGCGAGAGGTGGGGTACGACCTGGAAAGGTCACCAGTTCATCACAGGGCAAAACAGAGACGCACAAAGAAGATTCTTAGACTTTGCAATTTACATGCTATGTGGTGATGGTAAATCACGTTAAATTGTCCCATAATTTACAGAAAAACAAAAAATGTGGAAAATTCAAGAGGTATGACTGTAGATAACAGTCATACCTCTTAATATTAATATTAATGTTAATATTTAATTAATGCTAATTAATATTTAATGCTAAATATTAATTAGCATTAATTAATATTTGATTAATGCTAATTAAATATATATTTAATTAGCATTAACTATATATTAATGCTAATTTGTAAAATAATTAAATAAACAAAAACCACGCAAAAATAGAGACTTGAACTTGCATATTTCTGTTTTCTATATATAAGAATTCAGATAAGCTAAACACTGTCAATTCAATGAAGCTATAACTCTGTTCCTTGTAAGAGTGTGATTCACTTCGTTTGGGACCTATAGGCTCATTTTGTTGCTTAGGAAGTAGATAGTGGATATTGTTGCACTGTGACTCTGAGGTATATGAATAACAGAGGAAATTGGTGTTTCAACAATCAGGGAAGTGATCATTTACCCTTGTTGAGACTTTCATGTTTGATATTTCTTCTGCTGGCTGGTGTAAACAAAACAAATGTGTATATATATATATATATATAAAACAAAAACCAAGTGTGCATTCTTACAATTAAAGAGACTCACCTTGTCAGGTTAAACCTGTCCTTGTTGATTGCCCTGGTAAAGTAGATTATCCTCTTATTCATGAATAATTCACTCAAAGCAATACCCCATGAACTTGTTGTTTTAACATGAAGATGTATTCCTGTATTTACTGACCTTTTGCTGTTCTGATACCTTCCGCCCCCAGGATGCTATCAGCTGAACATCTGTTTTCATATCCTTTAGTTACCTAATTTCTAGTCTGTGCAACTCACTTCTATTTTCAGGATTCATCTTCGAGAAAACAATGGTCGCATTTACAGCTCCGGTCCTGTAAGCCCCATTGTTTTAGAGGTGTTGAAACATGGAAAGAGTATGATGTCATTGCAAATATGTCAGCCCTGTAGGAATCTCTGCTGCAGGGTGGACCTTGTTGCACCATTTTTATTGTTTCTTTTTGTTTTTCGAAGCTTTGCCTATAAGATCACATCTCAGGGGAATCAGGGAAAGTTGCAGAACAGCGTGTAACAGGCAGGAGGAGAGAAAATGGACACACAGACCCCACGTTAAGTGTTCTCGTGTGTAGCTGTTGTGTAACAGTTCTAAGGGTAAGGAAAAGGGAAAACATGATTCATGTTGTCTTCTGATGGTGCTGAGCATGTCTAGCTGCTCCGTGGTGAGACATAGCTCATTTATTTATTTATTGTGTACGTTTGCGTCTGGTGAATGTGGGAGATTTTGCCTAAAAAAAAAAATAGTTAACTTACTTCAAATGTGTCTTTTCCAGGGCGATCCAGGATGGGATGATAAAACCTGCGAACTTCATCCACATGGATGGCATGAATTCTGCTCCATAGCTTCTAGATTTTCTCTTGAACAATGTCAGGAGCCAAGTAGGCGCACAGTCAGCACATCTAGCTTTTGTTTTCAGGGAAAACGTCTGACAGAGAGAGACTCAGCTTGCCTACTGCGACGTACATAAGAAAGTCTGGAGAAAAATCATGGTTTGACTACGTTGATGATGTACATCTTTTATTGCAAAAGTATTGTAATAGTTTAGCATTTAATAGCTTAACAGTACGACAAATATGCTTAAAGGTTTTGGTTGTAACATAACCAAAAGTTCAAGAGGTATGAATAAGCACTGTAGAACAAAATAGTCCTAGATTAATAAAAACTACAATATTAGGTAATAACACTGTTTTCACCGCATAGACAGTAATAGTGAAAAATTGCATCCTTTTTCAAGGGATGCAATTTGCTGATGAGGCAATTCTCTCTCTTTTCTTGTTGATGCATTTTTGGTTAAAAAAAGAAATGACAAAAAAATGCAAATTTTACTGCTGACTATTTACAGTGAATGATTCTTCTGCCTGCTCCTCTAAATTAGGCCCTTCCGAAGCAGCCATCCATTATAAGTTGCTGATGGTGTGTGAAAGCAGCTCATTCAAACCCACTTCAAACAAACCAACACTTCCTTAAATGCAGATGGGGAGTAAGAGAAAGTAAAAAAAAAACTACCTCAGCTGTGTGACAGTCAATTGAGATAGCATGAATTTCTTTTTTATCTTTTAGGCTAATTATTTTTGTTATAGAGCGGATTACTTAAAATTTCTAAATATGACACACATTAGCCATTGAAAAATTGTGTTGTAGACTTTAAGTGAGAAAAAGAAAAAATATATATATTTTTTTATTATTATTATTATTATTCCAGGACAAAACTGGGACTGTTTTCACAGCTTTCATCACTTTTTGCAATGTCTTTAAGCCACATTCCAGCAGTCATTAGCATTTACGATCCATCTGCAGTTCCTTTTTTTTTTGTTGTTTTTTTTTTTTTTTTGCCTCAGTCTCTCATTTACAATGATTTTATGTACTGGACCAAATCTAAGAGTGTGCAAGCATCAGTGCCTCTTCTAGGAGACTTGAATTCTTTTTCTCAGTCTCACTTTGGGGTACTATCCTCTAATCATGTTTCTATTAAATGTTCTATTTATTATTAAAACATATTTTGTGTTAGCCTCCAGGCAATTTGTGGAATGTGATACCAATAAATGAAGTTGTTTCAACCAGGTTGTATTTAGCACAGTTTTTTTTTTCTTTCCATTCATCAAAAGAAGACTTAATTAAAGACCCTTTCCAGCCGATTGAGGTTAGTTAATTACAACTTGTGGACAATTGAATTTTTTTCTGAATTAGAGCTGCCAGTAGGCGTTTTGTTTAGCCTTGAACGTGAGCGTTACTCTTGGAGTAGATGGCTTCTCTGCGTTGGCCTCACTCACGGATTAAACAATAACGCCAAGAGTGTCTAATAACGCTGACACAATCAGTCATTCTGCCTTTGGTTTAAAGGAAAAAAGCTGCATTTCCTGTCAAATTTTAGACAGAGATGCTTGTGTTAGAAGCGCTTAGATAAACGAATGATTTTGGTCACATTTTTGCTTCATCACACATGCAAACACAAACCTAACAGTTGCGTGCTTGTGTCGAGAGGAGACTCACAGGAGATCTTTGTGCTACGTAGCTGCTACATGCCATAGCGGAGAGCATGGTGTGTGTGTGTGTGTGTGGGTGGGTGTTTTGGTAGTTTGTGGTTTTAGGGGGTATAAATGCATGACTGAAAGAGAGGAGGCATATAGGAGCTTGTCTAAACCCTGTGGGAATATTATGCTGTGCTCATGAGATGTGTGCAGGCTCTCTAAGAAGTGTGAAATGGAGGAAATTTCTCTCTGATCAACCAAACCCTTTGATTGACATATAGATATATAGATATAGATAGATAGATAGATCTATATCACTCTGTCATTATCTTATAACTTCGCTGTGTCGAGGTGAGGCAAAAACTTTGCCTCACCTCAACACAGCTACACATTAAATAACGAGAAATAAACGTGGCTCTTGTGACTGTTTTGTAATGCAGTCTTAAGACTTCAGTTTTCTAAGTAAACACAATAAAAAAAAAATACATAACTTTAATCAATTCTAAAAGTTAGCAACAATTCTCACTGAAAGGGAAATCTCTTGAGAAAAGTTGACACAATAAAAAAGTTCCCATTTGCCTTCCAAAGAACACCGTCATCTCTGTCTCGAAACCCCGCAGAGTAAGTCGCTGATGTGACGTGTTGCTCTCACCAGCAACGGCGTGAAGTGATTTAAGCAGCAAAAGCCCAAATTGCGTCCCGTTACGTCCTTTCTACATGCTATGCTTGACCCTCTTCAGTTTAGGTCAAACAGAATTGTAGAGGACACACAAGATTTTGTGTCCTCTACAATTTTACATATGATTGCAGCTGTGTTTTGAATATCACATTTCCATTGACACTCATCATGAAGCATCATAAGCACACTGACAGTCAGGACTGAGACTCCTCAGGGACGTGTGCTTAGCCACCTGTGTTAAACTTTGCTCACAGGGGATTTTACAGCGAAAGATGAAAAGGGTGATGAGTCTGTCTACAAAGAAGATATAGAAATCATGGTACATGGCCTGTACTTGCTTAGTGCTTTATTAAGCAAAGCACTTCACACTTCAGTCATTGAACGAAGCACTTCACACTTCAGTCATTGAACGAAGCACTTCACACTTCAGTCATTGAACGAAGCACTACACACTACTTTCAGTAGCGCCTCACACCACCACCAGCAGGCAAGGCAGGTGAAGTGTCTTGCCCAAGATCACAATGACAGAAGGCGGGTGGAACGGGAATCGGACTGACTGCGGACTGACAAACTCTTTCCACCGTCGCCACTATCGTCCCATGTCATCGTTATACCAGAACAATAACCTGCAGGGCACTAGGCCCGGTTTGCATTGAGAAGTGAGAGGTGGAGAAAGGTAGCTACTTTGAGTTTTTAGGTATCTACTTCTGAGCTTGACACCTCACGTCGGCGTAATAACCAAATTTGCATGACCCAGACTGTTTTTCATTGGCAAAGGGAAAGGTTCAGAATGTGCTCCAGGATATTGATTATTTTCCACAGGTGCCCCAACGAGAGTATTCTGGCAGGCTGTATCATAACCTTGTTTGGCAGCTGTAACACCCTGGATTACAAAGCTTTACAGAGGATGATTAGATCAGCACAGTGCATTACCAGAACATAACTGTCTGTACCTTTCAAAGTGCTGTGGAAGGAAGGTGAAGAAGATCATCTCTGACCTCCCAGCTGCACACGGTTCCTGCTCTGGCCGTCTGCTGAAAGCCCTGCACAATCACTCGGTATTATTTTTACATTCACGCCAAGTGACTTTTAAATGTAAACGTCTAACACCTATGCACTGCAGTTACTTCAGTACATTATCATTATTATTAGTAGTATTCAGATATTGTCTTATTCTTAAGCAATGCATTCTTCAGATCCTTGTTTTAGTTGTTTCTTATAGCCAATTGTACATTCGCTACGTGATACCGAGAGGCTGGTTCATCACATTGTTCGACTGTTGCTTGTACACGACAATTAATCACATAACTAACAGTGACGCAGTGCGCTCTGTGGGAAAATATATACACCTAAGATTATCAGAGACCACATTTCAATTTCAAGCCAACATCTGCTGCACACAAAGCATTCTTGACTGCAACAAAAACTGAGCACTGGCTCGGAACTAAAGTGAAAATTTAAGTGCTAAAGAGCTCTTATCTCTAATCAGCTTCTGGTCTTAATCAGCATTCATCATAATCATTCATTTTGAGACAAGCAAAATGCCCCCTCCCCACCCCTGGCCTCACCAAGTGTTCACTAAGTCAATTTAGAGGACTGCCAGTTTAACTTAGCATAATTCATTTGTCTAAATGGCACATAATGGGGGAAAAAAGTAAACTTTTTACTGTGCATTGTAAGAGTAAACATTTGTGTTTTGCACAAATTGTAATACTAATGCATAAGGAATCCTGAATGACTGCTGCACTTTTACAGGCACTTCATTTTATTCCAAGCAGAACAGAACGGTACTGTCAAGATTGTACTCCCCACTTAAAATACTGAAACTTATTCAATATTTTCTTGAATAAGTTTATAATACTACAACAAAGTAATTTTTAAGAGAGTTCACAGTCCAAGTGCCTACATATTACTCAGTTATATGCCGAAAATGTCGCCCTATTTAAAGTAACTGAAATTTGGCCACAACTGAGATAAAATTCTGAAAAAGAAATTTTTGTAACACGTGGTTGAAAATCTAACGTGTATCATGTAAAACCCTCATCGGGTGTCAACAGTTTGTCTATCTCACATGTAAGTAGGAAGATCACCCTGGGACGTCCAGTACAAACTGATGCTTGGTGTGCTAAAAATAATAAGAGTGAAACCAGCAACATCAACTGTATGACACTAAACACCCAATAGTTCCCCCATTGTGTGGTATCAGGAGACCAAATTCATATCTTGTTCTGATAACCTTTATATAACTTTGAGTGGCCCCCGGTGGATGGTTTGTCCTACCAAATGAAAAGAAAAAATTAAAAATTCCAACATACTTTTACAACGATCTCTGTAAAGGCATGCCATGTGAAAATTCTTGGCGGTTGAAAATATGAGCGAGATAAGAAAAACATGCTCCTACAAAGTTTTTTTTTTTTTTTTAAGTTATCTCAAAATTGTACTCAGCATGTACTCGTGGTACTGAATGTAACTGGTGTGCCTCTTATGTTTACCACCTCACCCAAACCCAGTTTGCCTTTCAGGCTTACGGGCCACTAAGCCCGTAAGCCTGTTGTTTTTTTTGTTGTTGTTTCCCCCCACCCCCATGCCATACAACTTCCTGGGCTGGTTCACACAGGGTAGATGTTTTCCAGCTGTATCTTTAATAACACACATGCAGTATCTTGTCAGTATTGCTTGAACTTGAGTGTGTTTAACCCCAACGCCGCTGGGAAAGACGTTCGGTAGTTTTCACCAAACACTGTGCAGAAATTGTGGCTATTTTTGTTCGATTAGAGAGGACAAGACGTTGTTTCATTAGTTTCTTCACAAACCCCAATTCTGTGCTACACAACTTCCTAATCAGGCTTCACTGAATAGTTTTCATGGCATCAAATACGAAATGGGAGGGTGGCAAAATCATGGTGTGTGATTTTATTAGTGTCAGTGGGTTGTGTTACTGACTGCAGCCCAACTACTATTCCCAGTTTAAAATTAAACATTAAACCTACGTGTTCAATAAGTTAAGAGGTTTTCTTTTCAACAAAAACCTCAACACACTTGCTGACCCATTTCCTGATCTGAATGCATAACCCACTCAGAATGCTGGGTCAAACCCAAAGCCAGATCCCAGTTGTGTGAAATCAGTGCAGATTTGTTTCTGTTTTAGGAAAAAACTAAAAAATAAAAAAAAACTGCATTTGCTTAACACAACAATTTTAATAGTGCATGACAACGTTTTTTTTTTTTTTTCAAAGTTAGATTTAAATCGAAATATTGGGGGGGCAAGAAAGTCACCTAAAAATTCTAGACCATATATCATTCAGCATCCTTTCAGAGGAAACCTGGTAGGCTACTTATACATGTGTGAAGTTATACCAAAAACAAAAAAATAAAGGAACTGGCAAATAAAAACAAACAAAGATGTAAATCTTCAGACTGGAAAACTCTAAAAATACCCATATTTGACAACAGTGTTGGTTGGGTCCAGCCGAATTATCTCTTACTAGAAGACATACCCCACATACATACACACACACACGCACACACACACACACACACACAGAGAGAGAGAGAGAGAGGTCCCAGTTGCGTCTAATCGGATTAGGTGACTATGGGTTAACAGGCTGGCGGCTCTCTCCGCCCTGCATGGGACAAGTCTTCGGTGCAGTACTTTTACTTTCTGCTGAAAACGCTGTTTACTTTGAAAAAAAGAAAGGAAAAATACCCAGACCCCAACTAGTCTTCTGTGTGCTCTCGAAATATATAAGTTTGAAAAAGCGTGCTTTCGCTTTCGGAAGGAGAAACGGGAAATCGAACTTCGAGGGACATTTTACTGATCATCTGTGCCTTTGGAACATCATTTCATCTGCGAAAAAATGATTAACGGTTGGATTGAATCAAAGCGCAACTTTTTTTTTTTCATTTTTCAAGAAGTGCAGTCTATTTAAAAGCAAAGATTTAAAAATTGTGTGCATTTAAGCTGTCGTGTGCGATATAAGTGACTTTTTTTGTTTGTTTGTTTGTTATGCCCGCGTACCGTGAGCCAGGCTGCACTCCACCCCGCGGACAGTGCCCTGGGCTCGGGGGTTAGATGGTGCTGATCACGGACGACAGGGATGGAGGAAGCGCCTCGTCGCTGCGCGTCAAACAACTGCTGCAGCAGCAGAAAAAAGTTGGGGGGAACATCGGCCATGTCCACCCGACGATAACCGAGGAGCCCCAGTCCAACTCCGAGGAGGACTACCAGGGGTCCTGCGAAGAGGACGGCGACGACGAAGAGGGGAGCGAGGAGGACAGCGATGAGTTCGAGGAGGTTGACTTTGAGGACTTGGAGGACTGTCGGAGCATCGCGTCGGACGACTCTTTCTATCCTCCGGATGATGTGTTCGCGGACTCGGAGCGCTCCCCGTCTCCGGAGAGCCCGGAGCCGCTGTCCTTTTTCAAGGCGTGCTGCACTAACAACGCGGCGATTGTCCGGATAATGATACGACACGGTGTGAAGGAAGAGGAGGTCAAGGAGACCGACAGGAATAACCGGGTATGAAACACATCATGCAGGCCTCTTGCACTCCTCAGAACCGGTGCACACAAGTATCTTTGGTTGCTGTACAAGTTTTTTTTTTTTTTATTATTAGAAAAACAAATTGATATCCTTGTTGAAGTTTTTGCATTCAGTGGGAGAGTTTATCTTTCAAGGGTATATAGTTTCTTCCTTGGTTCCACCTTGGCCGTACAGTGCAGCATGTGTAGTTAAGGAGCATCAGGTTCAGAAGATGTTGAGATAATTAAGCCCAAGCTTTCTGCTCTGGGTTACTTACTTGTTTCCAGGCTTTTGCTAAGTATCCGGTCAGACAATTTTATTACATCCAACGAATGTCATGTGCAACCTTGACATTCGTTGTCTAAGGATGTGAGAAGGACAAGGCATGGGCTGGTTATTGAGATATATACCGGAGTTATAAAAACGCGTTTCAAAACCCTGAAAATGTTCCATCATACTGATGCTGCGGTTTAAAGGCATTTTAATGAGATACAGGGTAAAATATCTGGGTGACCACTGACTTATAACTAGGCCTCTGTGCATCAGGGATCTTTCCCCTCTGCTCCTCCCTCCTCCCACACTTGTTGCTGGCTAGATGGCTAAAAGAAATGATCACATATTTTCCACATTCTGCTTGCATGCCACACAGAACTATATTGATTTCTGAAATATTTTGAGCCACAGAAATATTGATAGTCACAAACAGGAATGCCACTCAGTCTTATTAAGGTAACACTTTTGCAGCCACAGTTGGCAAATCAGGAACATATTTGTGAAGTGGCCAAAATCAGCCTCTGCTGAATCAGAAAGCCCAGCTAAATCAAGCGGCAAACATGCGTTGAGACGTATGTCGCTCAATATGAAAAGACTGTGTAATATTTTGTGCAATAAGCACTCTACCATCTAAGATTTTGAGAGAAAAATCATCCCTAAGCTGCGAGTACTTTACGAAGTCACGATACCTCATTCCAGCACAAGTGCATGTCGAATCATCACACCCTCCATCTCCCCCTTTCACCTGCAACAAATCTTTCAGCGTTACCCAAGGAGGCCCAAGCTTGCCGAGTTTACATGTTAAGCCATCTCCTGCCAAATATTTTCAGAGTTCCTGCCTTTGCTTCACCGTCCTACCTGTTCGGGCTTGGTATATGCACGTGCAAATTACAGATCAAATTAATCGGTGCGTATTCTTCTGTACTTTTCCTAAGACCATCTAAAAAGCATCAGAATAACAGATACTTGCTACACCATTATAACACATAATGTTTTGGATTTGTGCTTTAACAGTGCTTTCACTTGAGGTCACTGAACCATTAGGAAAGACACTATGTCAAGCCGTGGCTCACTTTATTGCTCAAAAAGGGTGTTGACTCAACAAGTACTTCCTCCTTCAAGCTTTGAAAGAAAAAGTCCTAGTTTTTATGTTTTTTTTTTTTTTTTGGGATAATTCAGATCTGAACAATCCCTCCAACCCCCTCCCCCGTTCACAGTCTGAAACATTTCACAAATCTTTTCGTGACAGTGCATGCACTCATGCATGACAGCTCATTTTAGGGAAAGGAGACAAACTTGCATCGCTTCCCATTTTCAGTCTAACTTCGCATCCTTTATGAGCTTTGGGTTGTCACTTGCACATAACGTACGCATTGGACATGACATTGTATTTTTGAATATTTTTTTTTGATTCAGATAATATGTAATAGTTTTTGGGTAAGCACGTTACATATCCACAGTACGGTACTATTAGATTGCTAAAGAGCAATTTAACCAGTCATGCATTGTAATGCCATAAATCCTACAGTGATGGATGGATGTCTCTGTTGCAGCACACTGTATTAGGTAGTATATATATATATATATATATATATATATATATATCAAACATTATATATGGCTGCATGCACATAATTAAACAGCATGGTATCTGAAACAAAAAACAATTTGAATCGCAATTGAATGCATTAGTTTGTACAATAATAATGACTCATGTACCAGCTGATGTAACTATCAATGTTTAGTTTCTATGCTTAAATAACTATTTGTCATAGCTCTATTTTAAGCACTATATTCTGTGGCTCAAAGCTATCTGCTTGCAATACAAATGCATGCATTTGCACCTGTCAGCATTCTTTTTCCATGGTTGTGTGATCCCTTTAGGTTTAACAGCAACTACAAAATATGTGCTTCTATTCTTACTGGTTTCAATTGTATCTGTTTAATGGTGTTAGTGGTAGAAGTTGCTCAATAACAGGACCAGAAAGATGCTTCTGCTTATTATTATTATTATTATTATTATTATTATTATTATTATTATTATTATTATTATTATTTTGTTTTTACAGATTTATCCATATGGTGCCATTCTGTTGGATTTTATATCTGAACTAAGTTTTAAGTGTCTTAAAAAGCACAAGTGACAATCTATTGCTTCCATGGCTTTTCATGCATTTTCTCTGTACTGTACATGCTGACAAACCAGCAAAATATGTGTGTGAAAAAAAGCAAATCCTGCATTGCTTTAACCGGACCCAGTGGGCGAATGAATAAATAAATAAATAAATAAATAAATAAATAAATAAATAAACACTAAGAAGGAGCAACAACAATGAAAAGATAAAGCACTAATTGGCTCGCTCCAACCAAAACTTCTCACTCCAGAAATGCAACGCTCACACTTTGTGAAGTTGCCAGAGTTTCAGCGGATTCTTTTATAAAGTCGTTATTTGTTAGGATTTATTACTGAGTTTCTGCCCAGGTCCAGATTGGTGTGCAGTATTAGTTACACAAGTCAACGCCTTCTGGGACAGAAGGATAAATAGTGACATTGCGATAAATAAAACAAATGCTGCCTGTGTTAAGTTCGACTTTTACGGTTGTGATGGAAACTTGACATGCAGAGGAGGCACCGAGGACTATTTTTTTGGGCATCTTTTTGATGAAACTTCAGAGCAGATTTTAATTCTTCGCCCTAACTATGGCAAACCGGCACCGTGATTCAACTCAGTGTGCGGCATTTTGCTTTCCACCAATATTTGCATATGTTAAAACTTAATAAATGGATACAGATAATCTGGGAGAAGCGGAATGGTAAACACCCACAGGCACATATGCTTCTGTTTAAGACACTGTCTCCTTCAGTTTGTTAGGTTGTCATGTTCTAATCAAAACACAGGAGACACACAAACACAGAAAGCTATCAGCTTAAATTAAGCCACAAGCTTTTTAGCAGCTTCTATGTTGTTTTCCCCACCCCGCTACCCACACACAGAGACGTCCATCAGAACACAACCATTTTTTTAATTATTTTTTTTTTAAATACTTTGATATTAGGTGACTCATGCTGACTGATACTAAAACTGACACAGCAGGCTTGAGCTGTGAGACCACAGGCGACAAACCAAACCACAGCTTGTGCTGCAAACCTGAAAATCAGCTGACCAACACAGAAATCAACCAACTGGCAAAGTGGAAGAGAGACAAATGAGGCATGGGCAAATAGAAACAGAAATCTGGCACTGCAGATGGTAGCGAGCACAATGCTCCGAGCAAATACAGACAAGTGGAAAAATCAAAGCGACAGTCATACACATCAGATTTGATATGGCCATGTAAAAGCTCAGAGCTCAGCTGCGGAAAGCAAAACATTTAACGGGGTGGTATTGACAGAAATGTGGCCTGGTGCATTTGTGTCAGTGGTGCTACTGATGTATGTGATTGAGGACAACGTGGAGTGTTTTTGTTTCCCTGCAGAGCGGTTCCTGAAACAAATGTCACATTCTAGTCACTGGACAATGCAGGCTGCAGCGATGTTAGTCGTCCGTAGCTCTCACCGATGCTTAATTTGAACGCGTACAAAACAAATGTGATTGATTTAGAAAATAAGGAGGAAGTTAGAATGGTTTGTGGCAGAGGAAGAAGCCTACAAGGCAAGCGGTTGGTTTCCTCCGGAGTGGAGGTTCAGCACAACCAGCAGGACTTTCAAGCACGTTTTGCCTTTGCCTTTATTTTCATGCATCCGACAGTGCTGTTAAAACCGACCCTTGTTTCTTACAATTTGCTAAGTTTTCCTGTGAGTGTCATTACAAGACCGGTGGGCAAATTACCGATATGAGCAAATAAAACCTGATTGGCGCCGTGCATTAGTCAGCCTTTACAATCCGACAACTGCAAATTTAACGCCGGTCTGAATTCACAAACAGAACCCAAAATTCCCATTCAAACCGCTTTCAGCCCCAGTTGAAATGGAGCAGTGCTTACAACACGTATAACACCCGTATGTGTGGACTTTTAACAAATATATTGGGCTAAACTAGTATTTGACAACTCCAGTGTTGGTTCACTCTTTTTGCAAGTAGTTTAACAATCCCAACATGAAATGTGGATGCAAAGTTCCTATCCCTCCTCCCTTCCCCCTCTCTCCGTGTCATTCTGACTGATGGAACTAAGCCTTTCTATTCTAAGCTCTGGATATTCCCCAGATTACTTAGTGAGTGTGTTTACGACTTTGTGTGTGTATGGGACGATAATTTGTTCAACCCATAGTTTCACACATTGTAATGCATGCATGTTGTTAATTTAAAGAAGATCATATATATATATATATATA
>NW_006799961.1:2262785-2276393 GCF_000485575.1 Poecilia formosa
TTTTTTCACAGATTTGCATAGATCTGCATTGAGGCAGATGGTGGGGTTTTATTTGTTTCCATAGTGTGACAGTGCCTGGTGCCTCAGCGATCTCTGAACATCTGGTATCAGCTGATGGTTTTGATGAAATAGCTCAAATTATGGGCAGTTTTTTCGCTGCTTTCCGAAGCACTGTAATGTCATAAAAAATAATCTTGACTGGGACTATTACAGAGGCACTCAGTCGTACACTCAATTTAGGTTCAAGTTAGTTGCTACTGTGATACTAGATTGACCGTAGGTAAAATTGCTTGTTTTCAGTCTCTTTGTTCTAGCCTTGTGATAGATTGCTGACCTGTACATGATGTACCCAGTGTGTTGCCCTCTGGCAGCCGTGATAGACTGTGTTCAGGATCAGTGATGAAACATACCCACAGGAGGCTGCTTTACAACTTGTTTAGTCTGAGGCCACAATATGTAGGAGGATCTAAGAGTTCTAATACCACTGAAAGCTGAAGGTGATAACAATAATGACAAAGCCTGGCCAAAATGGTGAACCACATCTAAGCAGTAAAAGCATCATCAGGAAAGCTGTAATAAGTAAAAAACAGAAGAAGAAGAAGAAGAAGGACCATGCCCATGAACTTGGAATTAGATCAGAGTTATGGAAGGAATAGGTTCAGTGACAAAATCATAAACTATTTGAACCAGTCAATATTTGCCTAATTAAGTTCAGCAGAGATCTGATACGAGATAAGCTCATATCGCATCTAGTGGATCAACACGCACATGTGTGTTAGAAATACTTTTATCTATTAGTTGGCGAAGCCTTTTCTTTAATCTTTTAGCAACATTTGTAGTTATTAGGCATTTTATATCTTCCGTTTTCAACGATACGAGAAATGTTGAAGTGCAGAACAAAGCACTTTTTTTTTAGTGCTTTCACTTTTTTGTTCCTGCCGTACACCTGTTTTCTGTTTATCGTCACTCCTCTCATTCCTTACATCAGGCTGGTATTGATCCATGTATTTGTGCCTCTTGGGCATAATATTCATTCCAGATGCAGACTGGTTCTTTCAGTTTTATGATAGCCAATGTGGAAGTATGTTTAGCATCACCGTCCATTTAGGATGCCTAGTTGCTGCAAAGTGTTATGTTCTTGGCTGATGTTAATGCTTAAATGTTGCTCCAGTACTTCCTACTGGTCTGACCTCATGATGCTATCTAATGTAACAATGGCCATTATGCTCAAAATGAGTGTTGTCTTGGTTCAGGTTTCTTGAGATCAAACCTAAGGCCTTTGTTTAATAGTGAATTTGCAAACTGTGACCTGTCTTTTTACGTTGCTTTTGGAGTAACTGCTTCTTGCTTGCTGAGTGGCCTATCACCCCATGTTGTTTTGCTGTAAATATGGACACTTTCCTACCAGCCTAAGCCAGCATTTTTCACATTTTTCTTTTTTTTTTTTTTCTAGACTTCAGTACACGTATTTTGCGCCACAACATTCGTCTCCTCTGAGGATTAATACATTTGAATTTTGGAACCTTTAAGTATCTGAAATGAGGACCAGAATGAACCTTACTTGTGAGCATCTACAGTTTTATTTCTGTTATCTTGCATGATTTCTTTTGATTTAGTCTAATTTAATATCAGATTGTGAGAAAATAAAGTTCAGTTTCTTTTTACAAAGTGCTGGTAAATATTGGTGTAAACAAACTATATTTTTGAACTCCTCGCTGATTTATCTGCTGCGTTTCTTGTGAGAGGAGGGAGAGGGGGGGTTGCTGGAGGCTTTGGGGGTTAGGGATGGGAGTGTTGTCTCGAATTGTGTTCTGTACAGTGCAAAAACTTGTGACAGGAGAAATTCGCTGAGTAGAACTCATCAGACCGAAAACGATTTTTAAAAAAAAAAAAAGGTGACATACTTGCATGTGTGTTTGTGAGAGAGATTCACAGGCAAACAGAGTGAAGGCAGACGACCGAGATTGCTCTAGACGTGCTGCAGGGCATGCTGTTTAAGTACATCACAGCAAGGCTGGAGGTCTGCCAAGGACGTGTGTTTGTGTGTGCTGGTGTGAAAGTGTGAAAGACAGTAAGACAAGAGAGTGTCTAAACAGAATTATTTGAAACTGTGCCAGTGTAGGTAAGAGTCTTGCAAGCTGTCCAGCAGTCTCAGTGAATCCTTGCCCTCGGGCTGACATTACAGTTACTACATCATCTGCTGGCTGACAGTCTTGCTTGTTTGCAGTTCGGGTTGTGTTATAGGTGAATCGTACAGAATGTGTTGTCTTAAAAAAAAAAAATCATCTGTAGGGCATAAAGCATGTATTTCACTTGGACGTTTCAGATGAACATAACCAGATGACAAAATTCTGTTATGAATTATCAGATCCTTTATATTTGCACACGCTTTGACCTTTTTCGACATTTTGGAATTTTACCTGCTAGACCAACAAAACCTCATCACATAGTTGTAAAGTGGAACAAAAATAATCCCAGACTTTCGTTTTGTGTTTTTTTATTTTTTTTTTTTTTGCAAATGAAAGTCTAAAAATGTGTGGTGTGCATTTGCATTTAACAAACTGGGGCGGCAACCCTGAAATAGCTAGATTTATAAGGTACTGTTTAAAAGCAAATCATATTGTTTGAAATAAAAGTGATACATTCAATTGAGGATCTATTGTGAGACTTCAGTGTTCCTGTTTACAGACGTTCTTCATCCATTCTGCTGAACTCGTGTGAAGAATTCAGTCTCCAGGTGGGCAAAGCTGGTTGAGACTTGCCTCCAAACACCTGCGTTTGTGGTGTACGAAGTTCTGCGAAGCATGAACTCAAAGAAGCTTGTTAAAAGGAAAATGGAAGAAAACAAACAATCCTGACAGTCAGAACAAATCTGAAATCCTTTTTGCTCCACCTCACAATCGTGTCTTACTTTTTACTAGTTTGTCACATAAAATCCAATTAATATACATTGAGCTTTGGGGTTGTACGGTGATCAAATCACGTGTCTGAATTTAGTACGTTTTTTGATTTTTCTCCAACTTGATACATTTGCAGAAAGCATATCCACTGCAGTTTCCCTTCAGTCTTGTAAGCTTCACCAACATGAAGTCTCCCTACATATTATTTTTCTGTAGGTCCACACATTAGGTCAAATCATTGTATGCAAGAAGCATTGCACAAAATTTGGAAGTTCTCCAAATGCTTGTATATTGAAACTACTTGGAGAATATTGAATGTTTCTGACTGCCTGTGTAAAGTTTGTACTTACACCGTTTAAAGTGCTCGCTGCATAGATTTTGCAAAGTGCTTTGCATGTGTCTACACATCGACTCTGCATGACTCACTTTGCTTCAAAGTGGCATCTACAGTACTGTGATTACCTGCAGCCACAGTCTTTAAGATATGACGTTATAGGCCGTCAACATGTCATTAATTTCAGCAAATCCATTCACTCATTACCTTTGACCTTCAAATCAGGCAAGTGTTTCGTAGAGCGAGCCACGAGTCATGACAGAAATCCTATACTGACTCTTAAGATCAAACTGAAAATATTTCTGCAGGCACGTCTGTAAAAGTATACGGTAAAGCTATTGGGCGTCTGCTAAGAGCCCACTTTGATTTCCCGCGGTGACCACTTACCCGCCAGAGAGCGGACAACTTTTACAGGAGTTTCCCAGGTTACCGTGCTCAGACATTCTCTCTCAAAAACAAACATTTACACGTTTGTCCACACATACGTGTAAAAGGACACCTCTGCTGGCACCGGCATGAAAACACATCATGAAAGTACATGTCAACACGAGGTTGCACAACTTGTTTTTCCTTTGACCTCGGGGTCTCTCAGTGAAAGCACATCAGATGCCAGATTTAACCAGAGACATTGCTTCTCTGAAGCTGCACAAAGGTCCTCTTGTCTTTTGTGACTACCTCTCATACAGCCTTGATTATATTTTCTCGACACTCTGGAAGTCAGCACTTGTGCTTTGCTTCACCTCCAGAATATATATATTTTTTGCTGATTGTAACCTTTAGCCTTTCCTCCTTCCTATTCCCCCCGCCCCCTTGTGTTCTCCTCTACTCCTGTCACTTTGTCGCCTCAGATAGGGCTGCTGGTGGCATGTTACCAAGGATTTGTGGACGTCGTCATAGCGCTGTCTCAGTGTCCGTACCTGGACGTCAACTGGCAGGACAGCGAGGGAAACACGGCTCTCATCACCGCAGCGCAAGCAGGTAGCACGCAGACACAAACGCACATGCGAATGGTTGGTTTCACATTAACAAACCATCAACACACACATAACTCCAGGCCTGCGTCACAGCACTGTCTGACACATGCTCGCACAAATGCAACAAATGGGCACTTTGGCACTGATGCTGACACAGACAAATGCGCAGACTCGTTTGCTTTAGCGCCACTCGGGCTAGAACAGAAGTGATAAGCGTGTTGTCTCGGTGTCCATATTGGCCCAGGTCCTTCGTATGCAAAAACACTGCAAACAAAATGTGATTTTTGGCCCCGTCAAGCACTTCCCCAGCCTCTTTAGAAGACATGAACATTTTTATATATCGTCAGTTGATATCTGTAAGCGGAACCTGCTATTTTCTCTCCTCTGTTCTTAAAGGCCACATAACAATCACCAACTATTTGCTGAACTACTACTGTGGGCTGGACATAGAGAGAAGAAATTGTCACGGCTTTACTGCTCTGATGAAAGCTTCCATGCAGGGCAGGGTGGAGTGTGTGCGCTCGCTCATGATGGCAGGTGAGCACAGAACTTATATTTCTGACACAACCACATATGCATTCGTATGTATGCACACTCTGACCAAGACGGACGCGGATGGCCTTTTGTCTTCTTCATATTGTCTTCCTTAAATTCTGATCCTTGGTTATAATCAGCAACGCAAAAGCGAAGTCTTGCCAAAGTGCTTCCTAAAGTGAATGATCTGATTCTGCTACTTTAAGAACTCAATATGTTTTTGAGGTGATCCATAATTACGACATTTATATCTTTAAACCTGTGATGGGATAAACTACTTGACTTTTTTATTCCCTCTGAATAAGATGTCTGGTCCTTGAACTAGACTTCTTATTCCAGTTGGAACAATATTTTTTAATACGTTTAAAAGAGACGAAAATAACATTTTGCAGATCATTTTAAAACGAGTGCTGATGGAATTTGCCAGAACAACATTGCCTGGGAACGTTTTACTGTCTAGATTTCATTTTGTACACATCTAATAATCAGTGCTGTGAGAGTGTTTATGAATGTGGCTGTGAACATGAGTCACGAGCCTTACAAAACTCCCCTTCGTATCTCTCAGCCTTGGGTAGATGCAAAAATAATAAGAGTTTCTTCAGCTTATGTAGCTGCTGAAACTTTACTCAAAAATGTATAATGAATCTGAATTTGAATTCTGCTGCAGCTTTCAGAATCTTAAGCTTTTCAAAGAGTCATTATCGATGGTGATGGCTATGGTTGGGTGGAGCCGAAGAAGCCTCTAAATGAAGACGTTGTCGTAGTCTTGTGAAGACTATGCCTGGAGTTTTCTTTTTTTGTGTGTTCTAATTAGTGAGGTTGTACTGATAGCATATCCCACTGACTTTTGGGCCTGCAAGAGGAAAATGGTAAAGCTGGGGACGAATGTAATTCTCATTCTCTCGGTTTGACTTCAGAGGAAAATGGAGCACGTCATTCTTAACCATTAGAACTTGGAGATCTTGAAATACATTCTTCTTTTTTGCGAAGAATTGTGTTGGAAAAGGGATCAGTGTGCTTGAGTATTTAATCACTTACGCTTTTTCTGAGAATGATGATTTAAGGCGACCCATGTTCCAGCGGCGCTACTTGTGCTACATTCTGAAAACTTTGATGCTAAACGTTCCTTTTTGTAGCTTTGGCTCTAATTTTAGTTTTGTAACCGAAGGAGAACCTCCACACCACCTCCAAGTCTTTTTGCATCGTCTGCATTTAGCTCCATTCTTCGCCCTAGCAGTTTGGACCGGCTTTCATTTACATTGCACAGAGAAGCAACACCACAGGATTATGCTGCCTCTGCCATGTTTCACTGCAGAGAAGGTTTGTTGATGTAGTGCTAGATTTCCATCTCGCACATAAAATCCACGGAGGTTTGCGGTTGCAACATAACACTGTGACATGTTTAAGGGGTTATGATTAATTTTGCAAGGCACTGTAGTTTAAGTATTGTCCACTGAGCTTCGTCTTTCTCCCTCTTCCTCCCCTAGGAGCTTCCTTGGATGCAAGGGACTTTGGTCGGAACCTGACTGCCAGGGAATGGGCCTTGTTCACGGGTCGTTACGAAACGGCCTGGGTGATGACACGTCTTATGGAGCGGCCCTATCCCTTCCAGTACTGTGACACATACAGGTAAAACGCACACTTAAACTCTGTCATATTGCAAAAATTCCTCTCCCGCAGCGAATGCAAAGTGAGGAGCTCACTTGTACAAACAAAATATTATGGATGCATGCAAGACTCAAAGCAAAGAAAGAAAGAATATAAAAAAGTCTGACTGCCTGGTGTATATTTTCTTTCAAACTCGACAGGGTTGTACCATCAAAAACCTGTGGGGAACTTAATGCAAATCAGTTCTTATTCCCTCGAGGAGCTGACTTAATGTATTTCAAAAGCTTTACAAATCAGCATCTTTATTTTGAAGAACATCAATCTGCGCCAGATGGTTATATATAAACTGAACTGTGCTGACAGCTCTTTAGCTTTGTGATTTTGCAGAAGTGATTGCGACTGCAGTTTTAGGAGAAACGACACCAGATGAATCTCTGACTATTTGGTGCTTGCGCACACGCACTGGGCTTGGCCCGAAAGACACAAAACACAGAACAGAATCCTCAACTATAAGGAGACCATGTAATATAGAAAACGTCTATATAATGCATTTATATTAAGTATAAATCGCTTGGTGTGGATGGTGCTGTGGATTGTGATAAAAATATACTCCCTTCAGTCTAGAGTGGCCCCCACTGGGGTCCCTGGTGGCCAGAGCCCAGGAGCCCCGCGGCTGTCTGAAGCGCCTCTCGGACACGGTGCGCAACGTCTTCAACATCGCAAATGTCACCAACCCCGAGGATGAAGGCGTTATCGACCACCTGGTGTCTGTCACTACTGCCATGAGAAGCCCTTTTATTGCTGTGGCGTGTCACACCGTGAGTGTTTAAATTATGAGAACATCTCGTCGACGTGTCTAGTTTTTTTTTACAGTCTTGTGTCCTTATTACATTCTCTTCTCACAAAAATGGCAAAAGTTTTCAAATTAAAGTCATACGATTCCTTACAAAAGTGTTCACCCGCCCCCTTAGGTTTTCGTATTTTTTCACGTTACTGCGGCAAACTCCAATATGTTTTATTAGATTGTATGTGACAGACCAAAACGAAGCAGGGAGTAACTGTAAAGTGGAATGCAAATATGGTTTTTTAAACTAATAAAAATGAACCGGTGTGCTGTACATTTACTTTGCCTTTACTCCGATGCCACAAAATAATGTCAGTGGAACCAACTGCATTCAGAAGTCACCTAACTAGTAAATAGTCAAACAGGGGAAACGAGTTAACTCGGTTTACACATACAGCTGCTCTGTAAAGGCCTCAGACGTTTTCGTAGATGACATTACAGGACAAACACTATCAGTATAAGACAAAGGAACACTGGAGAGAGGTCAGGAAAACATTTCGAAAACAGGATTAGGTCATGTTACAATACCACAAGCCTTGAACATCTTATAGTATTCAATATTTATTTAAGAAATGGAAGGAGTAACGTGTAATCTAAAACTACCCAGACAAACTGAAAGGCTAGGTAAGGAGAGGATGAATGGGAGAAGCAACCAAGAGGTCCATGGTTACTCTGGAAGAGCTGCAGAAATTCACAGCTCAGATAAGATGATGTGTTGGTAGAATAAATATTATTTATGCAGTCTACCAATCTGGTCTTTGAAAAAGACTATAGCAAAGAGAGGAAGGCTATTGTTGAAAGGCAGCCAATAAAAAGTCCTATTTAAAGATTTCCACAAACCATGTAGAAATTGCACTGGTCAGATAACATCAATCCTAATTGAGCTTAAGCTTTTCTGCAAATATGAATCACCAAAAAGTGTCGGTCTCTATAGATGCTTGTAGCTGGTAGAGGCCGTACTTGAAGCAATACGTGAAACGTGGTCCTGTGAAATATCGACCAAGCAGGATGAATGAAAGTTCTTGCCACACTTTTCACATTGTTATTTGGAAACGATTTAAAAAAAAAAAAAAAAAAAAGAATAATTTTTGCTTCCACCTGACATTAATTTTCTGCGTTCTAATAAAAAGTCCCTGAAATTTGATGTTGCAATGTCACAAAAGAAGAAAAAGTTCAAGGGCTTTCGATATGTTTCCTTGGCACTTTAAAAACAGTGATAAGTGGCGCAATTAGCTCATAAGGAGGAAGGATATACATACAGCATGCCTTCAAAATTTATGTTTTCCTGCTGCCTGGTTAAAGTATTGAGGTAATTAGACTTTAATGGATGAGTCTTGGTCTGATTTATCTTTTTGTGTTATCAATAATTTCTCTGTTCTTATTAATGACAGGATATAATTAATTCCGTCATTATCCCATAAGCAGTTTATCCATGCAGGATTACCGGTACAGCAAAATACAAAAGAGTAATTGAGCCTTGTTAA
This sequence comes from Poecilia formosa, assembly GCF_000485575.1. Classification (NCBI taxonomy): domain Eukaryota; kingdom Metazoa; phylum Chordata; class Actinopteri; order Cyprinodontiformes; family Poeciliidae; genus Poecilia; species Poecilia formosa. The sequence goes on from NW_006799961.1 coordinate 2,271,464, forward strand.
AAAAAAAGAACATCCAGAATTATGACTGATGCTTCTGCACTGGTGCTGTGTTATTCTGCGTACAGTACAGCTATTTCTACTAATCATAAAACACTGTTTTTTTTTTTTTGTTTGTTTTTTGTTTGTTTTTTTCAGGTGTGTCCTGATAGTCCTCCAAGCGTGGGCAAACGTCGCTACGCAGTCCCAGAGATTGTCCGCAAGCAGCGTGCCAAAGAGCTCCTGTGCGCCAACCCCGACAGGGTGGACAGCCACCGCAAACTTTTCCAAAACTCACGGCTCACCCTGGTGGCAAAGAACTCCGAGGACCGCCGGTCGAGCCTTCAAGTCCAGAAAGCGGTGCCTCGACACAGGAGCTCCAGCCTGGGCACGGTCTCTCACACGCAGGCCCTGGAGCTGCGGAGAACCAGCCTGATGCCACTGCACATGGTGCTGAGGAGGAGCAGCGTCAGGCCAGGGTTAAGCATCCCCAAGGTGAGGATTTCAAAGGCCCCCTCCACCACCTATGAACCGGAACCGGTTAGGAGGAAAAGCAGCGCCAAAGACGGAGGGGGGAACCTGCTGCAGATCCCCAAGTGGCGCTACAAGGAGCTGAAAGAAGAGAGAAGGAAGGCAGAGGAAGCGGAGAGAAAAAGGCTGGAGGCTGTTACTAGGAGACACATCGCAGCTGGGAAAAGGAAATAATACAATTACCTCAGGGAAGCTTCTTTTCAAATCCTCACAACAACAACAACACCTGGACAGGTCACGAAGCCAGCAAGATTTGGATGGAATATTTTGAACCAAATAGATTAGACGTCGAGACACTTTACTTACACACTACTTTGAGAGCTTTATTGTGGTCAGAGACTCACCCAGCAGACCTGGCACATTAACTTAGATAATTTATTTTGTAATATTTATTGCTTTCAAGTGGACGGCCAACACTTTGCTTCGATGAGTCGCGAGTTGTTGAGTTGTCGCATCGGCAATGCACTTTTAGTTTGGCACACTGTAGAGCAGACGACAGGAAGAGACGTCCTCTCCTACCGCAGAAACACGTTCATCTCTTCCTGCCTCGAAAAGGGGGAATCGCCTGGATGGCAATATTCTGGAATCATGTCTTTGAAACATTTACGGATTAAGCGTCTTGTGTCGGCTGAGAAATTGAAACACAAATACAAGGACCTAAATGCATTTGCAGGAGATATATATATATATATATATATATTAGAATGCTTACTGCTTCAAAGCCTTAGTCTGAATGTATTTTGAATACATACATATATATTTTGTACTAGAGATATGATTGCTTTTCGAAGGTATTTTTATTCAGTGCGGACATTGCTTTGCATACGTTTTCTAGTTTTGACGTTTGAGTCCAAGGTGGAATTATTGAGGGGAAAAAAAAGCCCTGTAAAGCAATAAGATCAAATAAAACATTCAAATATTCCCCACATGTTTACAAGACAAAACCAAATTTATGTTTCAGATAAACTATTATGCAATGAGAGATATGTGACGTTGGGGTATGCAGGGTATGGATGATGTGAAATAAACATTTTTTTGCTCACCACCATTGGATCCAATATGTGTTGCATTTGAAAGTAAGAAGAGGTAACCTTTTATGTCAACCCGCAGTGCTGTTTTGCCTGTTTATAGATAATTAAACAGAACTTAATCGCAATACAGAGAGCGTCAAAAAAGTTAACATACAGTCATTATACAGTCATTATATGGACATGAATGTGAAATGATCTAAATTAGTTCACACACACTTGTCCATCAGGCTTCATTTTTCCATTTGGCTTAATACAAGAGTTTAAAAAGCTCGTTTTAGCCTGCTTTATCTATTTCAGACCAGTTCACTGCTTTGGATTATTGAACTGTTCAAACAACCAGATGTATTCAAATTTCAGTCTGATTGAAATTCTCTGACTCAGTTGATGTAAAGTTGAAGAATTAGTCCAGCTTTTTCATAAGTCCACCTAAGGTGTTGAATTCAGCATGATGACTATGCTTAACCGTTGGTACATAGTTCTTAGGTTTAAAGTTTAACCTCTGTTGAATAATCTTTCTGTTGGAAAGAAAACTAGCCAATTTTAACAAGCTCTCTCGTTTGTTACAAGAAGAGTGACCAAATATCCAGCTAGAATCATGCCAGGACCTTCTGTAAAAGTCAGCCTTCTACTTGCTAAATGGCATTTAAACCAAGTTTAAATGCTGTTAAATCTGTTAAGAGCCAACGTGTAAAATTCTGGAAATTTGGAAATTGTCTAAAATTAGCAGCCGAGTCTTTGTTAGAATCAAGCTGAGCCATTTCTGACAAATTGAGCTTCTGATTTAGACCAGACAAGCCATTGAACCGCACGAGGTCACTTTACGGTTTGAACTTTAAAACAGTTAGAATAATGGGGCGAAAATAAGCTTGATTTAAGCACACAGAGCCGCAATATAACATCGGCTGGAATTCTGAGAGCACAATTTCACGGTCCTTACTCCTCACAGCGATTGTGGTTTAAGTGCCATCCAAGAGCGTGTGTCTAATATACATGGTGATGAGTTGCTAAGGGGTTACAAGGGTTCTGCACAGCCAAATGGTTTCATCAAACAAAATTCACTGAATTCAGAGTGGCAATGTGCTTAGACACTGCCCATAGGAAATCAGCTGAACAAGACAAAAGATGAGCAGACAGCACATTTCAGGGCATGCAGGATTAATGAAATCCATAAAAGTAATGCTGTGCGCTGAAATATACACTCGACGCTATTATGGACGGTAATCACAAGTTATTTTTACGTGCAGAACTTCCACTGACGGTGAACGGAAGCGACATTGATTTGCGGATGAACTCTGATACGCTTATTGTTATTTCATCTGGCTTTTGCAGTGACTTCCACTTTTTATTTAGCAGAATGCAGAGAAATAAACTCTGATTCACACGTTGGTGAGCGAGACAAAACCTGTTAGCCGCTGAATGCGTCGGATAATATTTAGGTCATCGTGTCTCAAACAGCTGTTGGCTTAGATTCCAGCCTGGGATTATAAAGCGTCACTGGCTTGGTCAGCAATTCATCTCTAGCCCTCCCTGCCTCCCCTCCTCTTATTCCCACCCTCCCACTTTAACCCAAATCTCTCAACGAAATTTAGATGCAGCAAAATAACCTTCCTCTCAATGTGCGACAGCTGTTATGTCACACTGTGATGATTCAGGCTGGGGTTTAAACAGGGTGACCTGATTTTACTGTGGTTGGACACAAACCGAGCGCTTTTGTCCAGGCTTCAAAACTCAGAGGGGGAATCCTTTGCTGGCGCCCTCTGCTGGGTTGTTTTGGAAGAAGGCAACATGCTAATTATATGAGAACCACAAATACATTTTAAATCTATTCAAACTCATTCAATTGTCCCACGTGTTGACATGTTTTGTGATAAACCAACACAACATTGTGCATATTCGTCCAGACATAAATCCACTTAGGAAGACTGGAGAATAGAGTTTTTTCAAGTATTTCTGATCCAAAGTGACTCAACTTGTGTATTTTTTTTTAAAAATTCAGACATAAATTTTAGTTTCTAGATGTGTAGAACAGGCAGAGAGAGAGAGAGAGAGAGAGAGAGAGAGACGGGAAATGACTTAAAGCTGTAATTGCAGGGAAACAGCTCTACAAAATATTGTTTCATGGGCACTGAAAGCAACATAAAATATAAGCCACATTTCTGAGATTTACATTTGTAAAATATATTGTATATCCTTTGCTTTTTACTTTACAGGTACACCATTTTGTGTTTCTTTCTCAGATAAAAAAAAATCCCAGTTGCAGTTTGTGGTTATAAACGGATAAAATGAAAGAAGTCGTGTGGTATGAATAATTTCACAAGCAGCCGTTTCAGAAAGGCTGATTTCAAATAACTACTTTTGAACCAGGCATTTTCTTTGCTTATATAAAACAATTGCTGTCAGTTTCAATTAAAATGATAAAGAATGAAGTAAACATTCTCGTCTAATTTCGATAAACATTTGATGATTACAGAAAACAGAAAGATAATATAAATTCACTGAGTTTAATTAAATAACAGTGATGGAAGAGTGTTGATTAAATGTAGATTACCCAATAAGATAGCTTTCTTGTAAAAAAAAAAAAAGTAAATTCTGTTAATATCATACTTATATTCATTATTATTTCACCATTTTTTTCTTTTAGCACAAACCGTATTTGTTACATCAATCTGCTGAGGTTGGGAGGGTTGAATAATTACTGCGATGCAATCAAAAATGAAGTAGATCTTTCCTAATGAACAGTATGAATAAATGATTGTCTTAACATTGCAATCAGCATGAAAAATAGCAGATTTAAATTGTATGCATTGAGGGAAATGTAGGCTATGCTGATAAAAAAAAATGTGAAGGACACTTGGATGAGAGCAGCTCTGAAAAGAAAATCTTTCCCTTTGAGTTTAAAAGGAAAAAAAATCCATCTTTGCACCTTCATGAGCTGCTGCTGCGACACCGTTTCAGCTGGTTCTGGTTAAACTGGAGCCAAAATGTCATGATAACTTTGACATTTTATCCCAGGTGCGTTATCAAAGTATCCACAAGCAAGAAAGAAAAAAAAAAAAGTTATGTGGATCGGAGTGAATATTTTTTGGTGTGAATTCTGTTTTAAGTTTTACATTTTACCCAATCGTTAATGTTTTAGCCGTGCCGTATTTAATGCACCAGTTCGAGACTATGAAGCTTACCGGAAATCGTCTGCGACGTAAACAACCATCTCTAGCTGCGAAGAGAGAAGTGCCCAGCTGAACGAGACGGCTGTTAATATTAATTAATTATCTGGAAGTGTGACCAAGACCGGCTTTGTTCCCCACCCCCGCTGCCATTGTGGAAAAAAAACAAACTACAATTCTTAAACAGCACCGAAAACAAACGTCATAGTATACAGCTTCTTCTGTTCA
>NW_006799961.1:2277169-2315295 GCF_000485575.1 Poecilia formosa
GTCCTAAACGGCCCCTCATATCTGTGGCCCGAGTTGTGAAAAGTTTTCACCGTGTTGCAGATAAATAAAAACCAGCTGAGCTGAAGTAGGTTTCGTTCAAGATATTTTAAACCTTTATTTACTACGACAACCACACCTAACACCCAAGTCCACTTCAATGACTCAAGATTTTAACATTTAAAGTGATTCACTTAAAAAAAAAAGAAGCACAGAACAAAACTGAAACCTTTTCAATTTAATTACATGAACACAGATAATGATTTCTTCATAAGATACTTTTTTTTGTCTCCTGAAAACCTGAAAATTAGTGTTGCATCAACTGATTTGAATTGTAAGAAGATGAGCAATTTAAAAAAAAATGCAGTGATTTGGTTTTATTTTTTAAATATGAATTATGGGGTTTCTGTTGCTGATATGCAAATAAATCCCTATGCTGAAGCCCAAACAAATTCTCTTAGCAAACTGACGCGTGGAATGTTGTGTAATTATCCTAATGTTAGCACATTATCACCTTAACCCGATAGTCCATCTCTGTATTCAATAAACGGCTTATTTGTTGTTTAGACCAAACACAAAGCATCCTTCAGTTGTTTCCCAGAAGCTGAAGTTTTCTTCAGGTTTTTTGGCATCATTTCCACTGCACCATGGATTAAATAGACGTCATTTAACACAGACGTTGAAACTCGTTTATAAAGGAATAGTAAGAAATAATTAAATGGGAATAAGCCTAATGGGCTTTGTGATGGTCCAACAGCTACAAATGCTAAGATATCAGAGATATTATGCTTTTTTTCTTTAAACAAAGAAGCAGTACATAGCATCAATGTTGATTTTAAGTTCTTGCTCAAATTTGCGATCTACTACACCACTTTCTATGATTTCTTGCATTAAAATGGCACACAGGAACAAACATAATGCGCTTAAATTGCTTGCACATGCTCTGATAGGTTAATACTGTCTATTATACAGTAATTAGTTTGACTTTCTCTGTTTATCTTTGATACGCTGGTTGGCTCTGCAGTTAAACTGTGACGACGTGACGTGTTGCATTCATTTGTTTGGTCTATATGGTTTACTGGAGGAAATCCTGGAGCCGAGGCTCCGCTGACCTGTTGGGTTTTGCTCGGTTGTGATTGGCCGTTTTAGCTCAAAGAGAGCTAAACCCACGATCATTCAGTTTTTTTTTCCCCTTCCCCCCCACTGCTGCTAGAAGAGCTCGGTTTATTTCAAGTTAAGACTGATGAGCGATTGAACAATCCCTGCGAAGGAGAGGTCAGGTCATGAAAGTGCAGAAACAGTAGTGCAGCACCGACGCAGCAGGGTACAAGCAGGACTTCTACGATACTTGCACTGACATGTGGCATCAGCTGCTGAAATATTTCTCGATATGTAAAGCAGGAAGCAAATTAAAACGAAACAAAAACAAAACAAAAAAAATTACTGGTATCATTTAGCAGAGGTTTGTGCACCCGGTTGGGAACCATCTTCATCCTATGTGTTCCATTGGGAAGGCTGGCTGGTGGAGTAAAAGCAGAGCCGCTGGAGCCCCGCTGGTCCCGCTCACTTGCGGGGCTGGTGGATGTGCTGGTTGATGTGCTGCGCGGGGGGCAGCTTGGGGACACCAGGCTGGGGCTTCTGGTGGGCCACCTGAGCCGCTGCGGGCGTGAAGTCTTTATCGCCCTGGAAACAACACGGTCAGTCAGCGATGCACTCAAAACTGAAGAAAGTCAAGTTTATTTGTACAGCACATTTCAGGAACAAGGCAAGGCAAAGTGTTTCACTCCGTGAAAACACTGAAACAAGCACCAGACATTACATTTAATCAAATGCCATCATCGAAATTATCAAGCAAATACACATCAGATATATGGATCAATGTTCTGATTACAGGTAACCAAAGGCGGCTCTAAACAGGTGGATTTTTAACCTTTTGAGCCCCTTTGCAGCTTTTCGGAAGTTTGTTCCAGATTTGTGGTGCATAGAATCTAAATGGGGGAGAAAAAAATAAAAAAATATTCCAAAATGGGTACAAACATTTTATTCCAGCTCAAGATCCAACGCTCTGATTCTCTCCAGGAGTAGCGGATACATCCCTCTACGAGAAAATGTGTAATGCCTTTGTCTGTGACTACATTGACGGTTTTCATGGCAAGAGCAGAGCAAAAGCGACAATTTCCAGTGCTTGATTGGTAATGGGATGGAGTCTGATTGGTAAAGCATGACTCTTACTCCACTACCGATACCAACCTGGTACCGACATATATTTTTTTTTAACCATCTGCCCACCTCTACCACTAAAAAGTCAACAACAGGAAAGGGTCAAACTTGCTTCCAGCCACCTCCTGCCTCACTTCACTTCCTCCCCGTCTGTAGATACAGACAGAATGGCTAAACTCTCTGCGGGACACTTGCATATAAAACTTGCATGAGAGCTGGGTTCAGTATTTTGGAGTCTCCCAACTGTTTTAATGGCTCCAAAGGGCTCAAACTGAAACCATAAGACACTCATTTGCACTTTATTTCTACGTTTGGCAGTGGAGAACGCTTACTGGCTATTATTGGCAATAACCACAAAAAAAAAAACAAAAAAAAACAGCGCTGTGCAAGACTGTGCATGTCCGTGAAACTGTACTATTATAGACAAAACATCCCCTACAGGAACGCTGAGTGCTCTTGAGAGAGTGCTTTGTTAAACATCCTCTTTGTGTCAACATAACCACTTATTTAGAGGTGTGTTTGCCAGCAGACAGTGGGTGCATTGTTTGACCCACTTTTAAAGCTCTCCCCTAAAACACACAAAGCCGAGGAACTCCCTAAAGTGAGCAAAGAGTATGAGGAGAACGACCGATCTGCACAGCAACCAGGTCTCGCGTCTTACTTCGGCACACGGCGGCGGCCATGATTGTTAAATCAAAGCAGGGATGTGATTGTTCGCAGAATTTTAATCAGCATTTTAATACAATCATGACAAAAATCCTCATTTCATTTATTTTTCTCGAGTTTTTTTCTTCTTTTTAATCTCTCTTAGAGATTTGTAATTCTCTTTCCAAAATTCTTCTTTGAAACTTATTTTATCACTACTGAAATTTCATTAGTCAAATCTCTGCAACTTCTCCCCGAGCCTTTGCCGGAGATATGTTTTTCCTTTCATACGCAAGTGTCGAGTTTGTACTACTGGCGTGGCAGCGCGGTAGTTTAACAGTGTGTGTGTGTGTGTGTTACTGTGTATATGTGTGTATTATTCATTTAGAGGTAAGCCCACCGCTAACAGCGAGAGACGGAGATTGAATTGACCTCCAACAGTCCTCCTCCTTTCATCTGATTCTCAAAGCTTTCTTTCAACTCTTTTTCCAGTCGATGCAGAGATGTGGGTGGGGATGAAACAAATTAAATGCACAAATTAGCTACGTAAGTACAAATCCTTCAACATAAAATCAAGGCTATATATAAGAAACCGTCAAAGAAAGTGGCAGAACGACATTCTATAAACATATCGGAGCTGTGGGACACAATCAGAAAAAAACTCCACACACACACACATAGCGGTGGACTTTTCCAAACACACACACACTGAAGTGTTTCACTTAGCCCCCTAAAAGGCTTTCCTGGGGCTTTGTGCACGGCTAGCCAGCAGGTTTGATGGCAGCGATAGGGGCGAATGGGAAGGCTCGAGGAGGATTGAGGGATAAATGGGATGCCTGCCACATTCTGATATCACCGCAATCTTCCGCAAACAATCCGCCTGGTCTGACAGAGGCACGTGGAAAGGCGGGGAATGGAGCCATCCGGGCTGTCAAGGACACTCCAACACAAAAGGAAATAAAGAAACAGAGCAACCTCTGCAGAAAAAACGTACAACACAAAGGCAGCAGACACAGAGGTGTATGTGCTATGAGGAAGACGGTAACGTTTAACATTTGCAGAAGAAAAAAACTTTGTTGCAGAAAAGTAAATTCATGCTTTGGTTACGCAGCAAGAAGATTAGTGACGCTGCCGCATCTTCATGTGATCACACTCTTTATCCAGTGTGACTGATAATATCTGTGCTTCCCCTTAAATCCTAGACTTTTTCTAGATTCTGATTCTCAAAACCTTTGAGCTTTTTCGATTAACCTGTGCCGCTCCTCTCCCAGAATAAAATCACCAGGTGAATGAAGCCCATTTCAAAACCTGCTGGTGGTCAGAGTGGATTTCATTCATTTTATTTCCTTTTGTTTTTTTTTTCTCTCTTGACAATATTGCACCTTATATTGCACAAACACCAATAAAGACAAGACACAGCTCCCGGCGAGACAGCTATAATGAGAATATGAGATTCACATTCGATAACGTTGATTAAAAATAAGATTCATGACGAGATTCTGAATGCATTAATTAAAAAAAAAAGAAAGAAAAAAATACCATGAATGCAAAAAGGGTATAGCAGCAGGAAGGGGAAGGGCAGTAATGGACTAAGAATAAATAACAGCTAAAGTCTACAAACTGCTTGAATAGTTTGGTTCCATCAATAGAACCAATTTAAACTGAGATGAGGATGAATGGATAGAAAGCCAGCTTTCTGTTTTTTACTAAAAAGTCTTACCTTTGTGACCACTCCGGAAACAATCACCGGGGCCTTCGGAGGGCTAAAACAAAGAAAAAAAAAAAGAAAAACAAATAGAGCTTCATTAAGAAAAATGCTTTTGGAATGAGTAAATATGAGAAAGTCTGACGGTTACAGGTAAAACTACTCCAGACACAAACGCGCCCACCGGCTAGATGCAGAAAACCCCATTGTGACGCTGTGCCAAAATACGGACATGCCAAGCTGTCCAAACACCTGCAGTTTTACACTCTCTGGCAGCGAACACACACACACACACACACACACACACACACACACACACACACACACGCAGTCACAAAGCGGATGGACCTGCCAGCAGCTTAAATAGCCCCCATTCATTCTGGCCAAACGCTGGTTTTCACAGGCTGCAGATGGAGAGCAGGAGAGGAGAAGCAGCGGGAAAACCAACCCTACCAGAGAAACGGAGAGAGCTACGAGGAGGAGGAGGAGGGCGATGAAAGACTGGAAGAGGTGGAAGGGGGGGATAAAAGGCAAACATTCAGGGGAGGAAAGAAGTGCAAATGCAGGTCGGAGCAGGAAACGTGAGGCAGAGAAGGGTTGGGGGGAAAAAGGAAGCTGGCAGTGAGAACAGGGAGCCAAATGCTTTTATAATAACCGACTGTTAGAGAAGATGGAACGGGCTGAAGGAGAGAGGGGAGCGCTCGCTCACACACCGAGGGGGGAAAAGGATGGAGGCCGAGAAAAAGATGAGGAGGAGGAAGGCAGAACCTGAAGTGAGTATCGACCTTGGTGTGACAAACGAGTGCAGTCTAATTTTACGGCGGCGGGGGTACAGTTAGCCACCTTCAAACTCCCCTCAAAGACACCGAGTACAGCAGCAAACAAAATGTTTTCCCTTTCGCCTTTCAACAACCTCAAAGATGAAAAGTTACAACTTCTGCACCTCTGAAAGCATCTGCTGTTTACTTGGAGGAATGGACTCAACTTGTTTTTAATCACTCTGAACTTCCTGTACGGCTAAGCGTTTCGCTCACATCGGTCTAACATAGATCTCTGCAATTAACATCCTGGCATTAAAAAGAAAAAAGAAAAAGGAAAAAAAAAGTCTCCTGCTACTCGTATTAATGAGAATATTTACCTCCTGGCAGAAACTCAATGGCTGCATATGTTGGAATTTCGCAAATCTTGCGCTGGCTTGGCACTTGTCAAAAATGTGAAGTTGAGTGTCTCTTTATTAGCAATTCAATTAGCTAAAACATGGCATTTAAGCAGCATAAATGTCCCCTCGCCCATCCAAAAAAAAAAAAAAAAAACTCCACGAGGCGTCGGTGGGGAAAAACTAAAATTCAGAGTCTGAAACATTTCAAGCTGAGGGGAATACATCAGGTGCTGTCAGAAAAAATTAAGTGCTTATTTGGCAACTTACTCTATTTGTTTATGCGAATGAACGTGTCAGCTAAACTGCAGGCGGGCAAAAGGAATATGCTCGCATTACGAATGTGACAGCTGACTGAAAAAAATAATACACACGCACAGTATGTTAACGGGCTAATCAAGCCGTAAGAAGACTATTTTAATTGCAGTATATATCCCAGAAATACTGCACGCAAACTTGAGTGGCAGTGGGTGTTTTAGAACATAAAAAACACAGTTAATGCCTTCCAAAAATCTTCAGATGATCCTCATCACATTGTGTTTTTTTGTTTTTGTTTTTTCATTTACAGTCGATGCGATTAAACAGGAGTTGAGTGAAAGAGAAGACAGGCATTGAAAGTTGGAGACCACAATCTGCTGCGGCTTTGGTTTTATGATCCCAGGAAGACGTGGCAGCATTTCTGAAGTGGCGCGAGGCTGCAGGGGGCAGCAGAGAGCCGTGCTGCATCCATTAAGGGAGTTGCACTGTCACAGTCGATGAGGAAGAGTTTACAACAAAAGAGAGGAAGAGAGGAAGAGAGGAGGAGGGGTGGAGGGGCGGGGGGGCAAAAAAAAGGAAAAGGAGACAGAGCTACACAAAGCAAATCTAAACCAACAAGACAAAGGGTAAAATGATCATGAGTTTATTGTTGGGTATTTCTCTCCTTCTCTGCTGTTAGCATTAAAGCTCCAGCTTCACCCAGCCCATTCCACTCCACCCCACCCATCTCTCCCTGCTTCAGCAGAGCGGGAAGTTTGTTGCCGTGGGCGAGGTGGTGGTTGCCCTGGAAACAGATGCCTGTTGCTTGTCCTCCTCCCATCTTTTCTTCTTTTTCTCCCTGCAACTTTTTTTTTTTTTCCTACCATGAGCTGTCAACTAACTGAACATTTTATCATAGCTGCTGCATGCAAGTTTGCAAGTAGGGCTGCAACCAACGATCGTTTTAGTAATCGATTAATCTGTTATTCTGGTGATTAATCAATTAATCGGATGAAAGAATTTGCACACTCTACAGACTTTTAATTTAATCACTTAAGTCTTTTTTTAAATGCAATATCAGAAATACATTAAAAGATGTAAATAAATAAATGAATTGTTTTGGGGGGGTTTTAAATAAGAAAATAAACATTTTATTCCCTAAAATGCAATATCTGGATTCCTTTAGTAAATGTGGACAGGGTGAATCTAAAATTATGCCACTTAAAGGGTTTTGACTAAAATATATTTACAGACAATGGTGTTTTTATCTTGAATGTCATTTTTTCCCCTCCCCCACCAAAATGCTATTTTTTTGGAGTCTGTATATTCCACTTAATGATTAATTGACTGCTAAATTAGTTGGCAATTACATCGACAATCGATTAACCACGATTAATCTTTTCAGGCCTATTCAGAAGCACCTGAATAAGCATTTCCACAGACAGTGGACAAAAAAACCTGATTAGCTCTTACACCGCCTCACCAATATTCAAAATGAAGACACATTGCTCGACTGTGCAGCAGATTTACTGCTGGTGTGTTTGAGTGGCAAATTCATCTGACAGTCTCTAAGCAGGATCTCTCTCCTGGGTCTCCTGTGTGCGTTCCCCCCTCCCCCCTCTCTTCAGCCCATCCCCTCCATTACTTACCTGCCACGTTTATATCTACAATATTTTCACGACACTCCCAGTGCCATAATAATAATCCTCCTCCCATCCATAATCCCTCATCCCTCATCCATCCATCCATCCCTCTCTTCCTCCCTCTGTGGCCTGTCCGTCCATGTCGGTTAGATTGGTTACAGAGAGGGTTCCCCTGACTATGACGCTTCGCTGCCTGCATCTGACGCAGAATTTACAGTGCAGACACCTGCTAGAAGCTCCCCCATCCCCGCCTCACCTCCTCTATGATTCTCAGTGTGACAGCCTATGTTCTGGGCACATGCTAGCAGGTCATTTTCAGGTAAAAGAAAAAAGAAAAAAAAAAAAAGAAGATAAACATATCACAGTGAAGCAAATACTGTGTTTTTCTGTTTCCTTTTTTAAAGGCTGAAAAATCAAGAAGAGTTTATTGGGCGAAAAGATGAGTCAGGAGGGGCTTCCTCTGTGATTACGATCTACTACATGTCTAATTTGCTTACACGGCTCAAGGAACGATTTTCTTTTCTGATTCTTTGACGACAACAGCGGTTTGATGTATTATGAACCCAAAAAACTCAATATTCAATCTAGGATGAATTGAACTGAAGGCATTTTCCACATCTTTACAACATGTGGTAATAAATGTGGCCACGGTACTGGTGTTTTTTTTGTTTTTTTTTCAAAGTGCGAATAAAGATAAAGTATCTATCAGTGGGATTCAGGAGTGTATTTCCTACCTGATATTGTTTTTAAGCCTGATTCAATTATGAAGTGAGAATGAACACAGAAAGTTTATTTTTTTCCCCCTAAGCTAAATGATTAAGTTCTTAGTGTTTCACTAACTGTATTACAGCAAGAACACCAACAGCTGCTAACATTAAAATCATAATAAAACTGTTTTTAGCCAAAGATCTCAAGTTCAGGGCAAATTTAAAAGTGGAAAACAACAACATATGGCAGCCTCACATTTTTAATACACTTGGCATAAGTCCTTGCCCTCTGAACAAGCATCTCAAAAATAAAGAAGTATGTATTTATAGGAATGGAAAAGCTGCCACACCCTGACTTGACTAAGTTCCTTCTGACATTTTTTACAATGCAACCTCTTCTCTACCAGGCTGTTAAAAAAACAAACAAAAGAAACAGAGCGCTCAAGTTTGCTTTTCCTCTCTTTCTCTATCCAGCCACTATGGAAGAGGATTAGAGTCACTTAAGACGCAAGGGAAAAAAAAGAATTCCGACTTTAATCGGTCACGTAAGAAAATCAATTAAAGTGGACGACGTTTCCTCGAGAAAGTTAGTTCGCCTGGAACCAGGTGCCCATCTGCATTAAAGTCAGAATTCTGAAGCTAAAGTATCCTTAATTTTGTTCTTTTTTTTCCCTCTTCCATGCATGCTGATGTCTATTTTTTTTTGTTTTGCCACTTGTCTTGCTACAAAGAAAACTGGGACAAAAGGTAGGCAATGACAATACCGTCTGACACACTTGCTCTAATTTACAGAAAAACAGTCAAAGAACAACCACAGTGGATTAAGAACGGGGGTGGGGTTGGGGGCGTAGTGGTCGGCAACGCTGCTTCTGTGAAGAACAGCCTCAGAAAATTTCACAACAGTTGGCAATGTTCTTGAACCCTGCTCTCTGCTGTGTAGTGCTTGTCACTTGCCATTTATCACCATTCATTAACACACACACACACACACACACACACACAAACACGTTGTGCGAACGCAGCACCTGTACCAATATGCACATAGCTTATAGGACTCATGAATATTGAGTAAGCTCAGACAGGAGGAGTTTTTTTTTTTTTTTTTTTGGAGAAGATTAAAAGCGGCATGCAGCAACTCCTACCAAACAGAAAGCTGTGACCAGACAACAAAAAGGAAAAAAACATTTTAAGGCAACAAAAGCCGAACTTTGCAGGCGCGGGAGCTGAACGGTGATTGTTGCTCCGTAAAGGACTCTGCGTGATGTAAAAAACGCAAACCAAGGCCGGTTACGGCAAACAAAAGTCGCCGCTGAATAGGCTGCTCGTGTTAATGCAGTAATTATGCCGTAATCATGTTGTTTACTAAATTAGCAAGCAAGAGGGCAAAAAAAAAAAAAAAAAAAGAGTTCGGGAGCGCAATGCGTACAGCCCGGCTTATAGAAAAGAGAAAGCTGCTAAATTGCTTGGTAGCAATTATAGGCGCTGTGTTTGATTACCAACCTACAAATCACCACATTTATGCCTTGCTTGAACATCCTCTCAATCTGTTATGCATTCACTAGCATCTCATAAGAAGGAAGCTGTGAACATATATACATTACTTCATAGTTCCACTATATAGAGCAATCTGTATGTCCTTGTTTTGTTGTTTTCTTTCACATCTCTTCTGACTTTTTTTTTTCCATTCCTGTGCATATTTCTAGCGGACAAAGCTGAAAACCTTCCTCTACGATGAAAGAAAAAAAAAAAAAAAAAAGTATAATTTAAGTTTTTTTTTGTTTTTTTTTAGTTAGAAAAGAACTTCTAAATTCTAAAGTGAATTGCTTCTAATGTTGTGAATATGTAGCTCTCACAGTAATCAGAGGAATAAAATGATCTGAGCCCGTTCCAGTTCCAGTCCTCACTGACGCCGATTACACTCCTGTTCTTTTTACTTGAACTTTCACTTCATCTCCAAAAGTCCTAGGCACAGTGAGCAAAATAAATTGTTAATCTTTTCTTTTTTTGCTGTTATGAGTGTCACTATATAACATTAACATTAAACACAGACTACATTTTTCTTTACTAACCTTTTTTTTTTTTTTTTTAAACAGTGATTAATGTTTCAAGTTAGTGTTGGCACCTTTGAATGAGATCAAACCAACCACCTATTTCTACTGACAGGTTTCGTCAAAAGCTGCCTTACCTGCTGCTGACGTACTCCTCCTCGTCGTCGTCTTTCTGAGGCGGCTCTGGCGCAGGAGTCGGCTGATGTTTCTGCACTATCCTCATTCCCCCTGCTTTCACTTCAACACACACATGCAAAGAAAACAAAAAAAAATTACCCCGATACTTAACCACGACAAGCAGGAGTCTAATACAGAATAACACTGAATGCGTCGCTACTGATAGGTTTTGTCAAAACTGAAGTCTGACATTTGTCGTAGATTCCGGGTACAACCCGACGTCCATGAGCCACACGCGGCAACGTCAGGTGATAAAACAATCTGCTTGTTTTATCAAGCAGACACTGACAGCGAGCTTATGAATAATTGTGCGTCTAGCATTTATTGATATCCACATAAATCATGGTTGAAGCATAGAATTTAGACGAGTTTCTCAACGCTGCCGTCCACTTGTGTTTTCTATTGCTTTACAAGCCTCTTAAACCGCAACTGTGTATTTTTATGATTTTTACTGGGTTGAAAGCCTACCTTTCAAGTTTATCACTTGAACTGCATCTTGAGAATTAGCAAAAATGTCTTTTTTTTTTCTACTTCAACTAGACAGTAAGTTGTGTTGCTGCTGGTGATTCTTTAACTTTCACTAGTTGAGTGACTGCTAATCAACTTAACGATTAGCAGTCACTGGCATAACTGCGACTGGTAAATGAAAGCGAGACAAACTTCTGTACGTTTCAGTTTCGAGACGTTCCAATAACATCAACATTGGAAATTCGTTCACTGTGTATTTTCTTTGACTTCGTGTTGAAGCTTTAATTCAAAAAAACACTTGAAAAGTAAAATTTTCAAGGTCAAAGATATGGTTTATGTTTTCAGGACCTAATATTAAAAAAAAGAAAGAAAAAAAGATTTGATATGCAGGGCCTAGATTTATAAATTGGAAATTTTTTTTTTTCAAAACATTCTACGGTGAGGGGTGTGATTCTTTCACTGAATAAAGAGACTGTTGCACTTAATTATCTAACATTAGACCTACCTATTAAGAGATCACTTATTTAATATTTTATGGCTTTTTTAAATTAAGTGTTAATTATTTTTGTAGGCTGCAACTTTTCACAGACTTTAGCTTAAGGGTAAATACATTTCACTAGAATTTTATTCTTTTTAAAACGCCGTAAGCGTCTTAACCCTATGATCCTGGCATCATGTAAACATTCTTTAGGAGCCATCTTTTAGATGAAACAATTTATCATCAAATACAACTTTAGAAAAGTTCACTAATGTATCTACATTTAAATTTGCAACCTAAGAATTTGGGATAATCTAAAAACTATATGTTGCCAAAATTAAAACGACAGAAGACACTANAACATTTTATTCCAGCTCAAGATCCAACGCTCTGATTCTCTCCAGGAGTAGCGGATACATCCCTCTACGAGAAAATGTGTAATGCCTTTGTCTGTGACTACATTGACGGTTTTCATGGCAAGAGCAGAGCAAAAGCGACAATTTCCAGTGCTTGATTGGTAATGGGATGGAGTCTGATTGGTAAAGCATGGACCTTACTCCACTACCGATACCAACCTGGTACCGACATATATTTTTTTTTAACCATCTGCCCACCTCTACCACTAAAAAGTCAACAACAGGAAAGGGTCAAACTTGCTTCCAGCCACCTCCTGCCTCACTTCACTTCCTCCCCGTCTGTAGATACAGACAGAATGGCTAAACTCTCTGCGGGACACTTGCATATAAAACTTGCATGAGAGCTGGCTTCAGTATTTTGGAGTCTCCCAACTGTTTTAATGGCTCCAAAGGGCTCAAACTGAAACCATAAGACACTCATTTGCACTTTATTTCTACGTTTGGCAGTGGAGAACGCTTACTGGCTATTATTGGCAATAACCACAAAAAAAAAAACAAAAAAAAACAGCGCTGTGCAAGACTGTGCATGTCCGTGAAACTGTACTATTATAGACAAAACATCCCCTACAGGAACGCTGAGTGCTCTTGAGAGAGTGCTTTGTTAAACATCCTCTTTGTGTCAACATAACCACTTATTTAGAGGTGTGTTTGCCAGCAGACAGTGGGTGCATTGTTTGACCCACTTTTAAAGCTCTCCCCTAAAACACACAAAGCCGAGGAACTCCCTAAAGTGAGCAAAGAGTATGAGGAGAACGACCGATCTGCACAGCAACCAGGTCTCGCGTCTTACTTCGGCACACGGCGGCGGCCATGATTGTTAAATCAAAGCAGGGATGTGATTGTTCGCAGAATTTTAATCAGCATTTTAATACAATCATGACAAAAATCCTCATTTCATTTATTTTTCTCGAGTTTTTTTCTTCTTTTTAATCTCTCTTAGAGATTTGTAATTCTCTTTCCAAAATTCTTCTTTGAAACTTATTTTATCACTACTGAAATTTCATTAGTCAAATCTCTGCAACTTCTCCCCGAGCCTTTGCCGGAGATATGTTTTTCCTTTCATACGCAAGTGTCGAGTTTGTACTACTGGCGTGGCAGCGCGGTAGTTTAACAGTGTGTGTGTGTGTGTGTTACTGTGTATATGTGTGTATTATTCATTTAGAGGTAAGCCCACCGCTAACAGCGAGAGACGGAGATTGAATTGACCTCCAACAGTCCTCCTCCTTTCATCTGATTCTCAAAGCTTTCTTTCAACTCTTTTTCCAGTCGATGCAGAGATGTGGGTGGGGATGAAACAAATTAAACGCACAAATTAGCTACGCAAGTACAAATCCTTCAACATAAAATCAAGGCTATATATAAGAAACCGTCAAAGAAAGTGGCAGAACGACATTCTATAAACATATCGGAGCTGTGGGACACAATCAGAAAAAAACTCCACACACACACACATAGCGGTGGACTTTTCCAAACACACACACACTGAAGTGTTTCACTTAGCCCCCTAAAAGGCTTTCCTGGGGCTTTGTGCACGGCTAGCCAGCAGGTTTGATGGCAGCGATAGGGGCGAATGGGAAGGCTCGAGGAGGATTGAGGGATAAATGGGATGCCTGCCACATTCTGATATCACCGCAATCTTCCGCAAACAATCCGCCTGGTCTGACAGAGGCACGTGGAAAGGCGGGGAATGGAGCCATCCGGGCTGTCAAGGACACTCCAACACAAAAGGAAATAAAGAAACAGAGCAACCTCTGCAGAAAAAACGTACAACACAAAGGCAGCAGACACAGAGGTGTATGTGCTATGAGGAAGACGGTAACGTTTAACATTTGCAGAAGAAAAAAACTTTGTTGCAGAAAAGTAAATTCATGCTTTGGTTACGCAGCAAGAAGATTAGTGACGCTGCCGCATCTTCATGTGATCACACTCTTTATCCAGTGTGACTGATAATATCTGTGCTTCCCCTTAAATCCTAGACTTTTTCTAGATTCTGATTCTCAAAACCTTTGAGCTTTTTCGATTAACCTGTGCCGCTCCTCTCCCAGAATAAAATCACCAGGTGAATGAAGCCCATTTCAAAACCTGCTGGTGGTCAGAGTGGATTTCATTCATTTTATTTCCTTTTGTTTTTTTTTTCTCTCTTGACAATATTGCACCTTATATTGCACAAACACCAATAAAGACAAGACACAGCTCCCGGCGAGACAGCTATAATGAGAATATGAGATTCACATTCGATAACGTTGATTAAAAATAAGATTCATGACGAGATTCTGAATGCATTAATTAAAAAAAAAAGAAAGAAAAAAATACCATGAATGCAAAAAGGGTATAGCAGCAGGAAGGGGAAGGGCAGTAATGGACTAAGAATAAATAACAGCTAAAGTCTACAAACTGCTTGAATAGTTTGGTTCCATCAATAGAACCAATTTAAACTGAGATGAGGATGAATGGATAGAAAGCCAGCTTTCTGTTTTTTACTAAAAAGTCTTACCTTTGTGACCACTCCGGAAACAATCACCGGGGCCTTCGGAGGGCTAAAACAAAGAAAAAAAAAAAGAAAAACAAATAGAGCTTCATTAAGAAAAATGCTTTTGGAATGAGTAAATATGAGAAAGTCTGACGGTTACAGGTAAAACTACTCCAGACACAAACGCGCCCACCGGCTAGATGCAGAAAACCCCATTGTGACGCTGTGCCAAAATACGGACATGCCAAGCTGTCCAAACACCTGCAGTTTTACACTCTCTGGCAGCGAACACACACACACACACACACACACACACACACACACACACACACACACGCAGTCACAAAGCGGATGGACCTGCCAGCAGCTTAAATAGCCCCCATTCATTCTGGCCAAACGCTGGTTTTCACAGGCTGCAGATGGAGAGCAGGAGAGGAGAAGCAGCGGGAAAACCAACCCTACCAGAGAAACGGAGAGAGCTACGAGGAGGAGGAGGAGGGCGATGAAAGACTGGAAGAGGTGGAAGGGGGGGATAAAAGGCAAACATTCAGGGGAGGAAAGAAGTGCAAATGCAGGTCGGAGCAGGAAACGTGAGGCAGAGAAGGGTTGGGGGGAAAAAGGAAGCTGGCAGTGAGAACAGGGAGCCAAATGCTTTTATAATAACCGACTGTTAGAGAAGATGGAACGGGCTGAAGGAGAGAGGGGAGCGCTCGCTCACACACCGAGGGGGGAAAAGGATGGAGGCCGAGAAAAAGATGAGGAGGAGGAAGGCAGAACCTGAAGTGAGTATCGACCTTGGTGTGACAAACGAGTGCAGTCTAATTTTACGGCGGCGGGGGTACAGTTAGCCACCTTCAAACTCCCCTCAAAGACACCGAGTACAGCAGCAAACAAAATGTTTTCCCTTTCGCCTTTCAACAACCTCAAAGATGAAAAGTTACAACTTCTGCACCTCTGAAAGCATCTGCTGTTTACTTGGAGGAATGGACTCAACTTGTTTTTAATCACTCTGAACTTCCTGTACGGCTAAGCGTTTCGCTCACATCGGTCTAACATAGATCTCTGCAATTAACATCCTGGCATTAAAAAGAAAAAAGAAAAAGGAAAAAAAAAGTCTCCTGCTACTCGTATTAATGAGAATATTTACCTCCTGGCAGAAACTCAATGGCTGCATATGTTGGAATTTCGCAAATCTTGCGCTGGCTTGGCACTTGTCAAAAATGTGAAGTTGAGTGTCTCTTTATTAGCAATTCAATTAGCTAAAACATGGCATTTAAGCAGCATAAATGTCCCCTCGCCCATCCAAAAAAAAAAAAAAAAAACTCCACGAGGCGTCGGTGGGGAAAAACTAAAATTCAGAGTCTGAAACATTTCAAGCTGAGGGGAATACATCAGGTGCTGTCAGAAAAAATTAAGTGCTTATTTGGCAACTTACTCTATTTGTTTATGCGAATGAACGTGTCAGCTAAACTGCAGGCGGGCAAAAGGAATATGCTCGCATTACGAATGTGACAGCTGACTGAAAAAAATAATACACACGCACAGTATGTTAACGGGCTAATCAAGCCGTAAGAAGACTATTTTAATTGCAGTATATATCCCAGAAATACTGCACGCAAACTTGAGTGGCAGTGGGTGTTTTAGAACATAAAAAACACAGTTAATGCCTTCCAAAAATCTTCAGATGATCCTCATCACATTGTGTTTTTTTGTTTTTGTTTTTTCATTTACAGTCGATGCGATTAAACAGGAGTTGAGTGAAAGAGAAGACAGGCATTGAAAGTTGGAGACCACAATCTGCTGCGGCTTTGGTTTTATGATCCCAGGAAGACGTGGCAGCATTTCTGAAGTGGCGCGAGGCTGCAGGGGGCAGCAGAGAGCCGTGCTGCATCCATTAAGGGAGTTGCACTGTCACAGTCGATGAGGAAGAGTTTACAACAAAAGAGAGGAAGAGAGGAAGAGAGGAGGAGGGGTGGAGGGGCGGGGGGGCAAAAAAAAGGAAAAGGAGACAGAGCTACACAAAGCAAATCTAAACCAACAAGACAAAGGGTAAAATGATCATGAGTTTATTGTTGGGTATTTCTCTCCTTCTCTGCTGTTAGCATTAAAGCTCCAGCTTCACCCAGCCCATTCCACTCCACCCCACCCATCTCTCCCTGCTTCAGCAGAGCGGGAAGTTTGTTGCCGTGGGCGAGGTGGTGGTTGCCCTGGAAACAGATGCCTGTTGCTTGTCCTCCTCCCATCTTTTCTTCTTTTTCTCCCTGCAACTTTTTTTTTTTTTCCTACCATGAGCTGTCAACTAACTGAACATTTTATCATAGCTGCTGCATGCAAGTTTGCAAGTAGGGCTGCAACCAACGATCGTTTTAGTAATCGATTAATCTGTTATTCTGGTGATTAATCAATTAATCGGATGAAAGAATTTGCACACTCTACAGACTTTTAATTTAATCACTTAAGTCTTTTTTTAAATGCAATATCAGAAATACATTAAAAGATGTAAATAAATAAATGAATTGTTTTGGGGGGGTTTTAAATAAGAAAATAAACATTTTATTCCCTAAAATGCAATATCTGGATTCCTTTAGTAAATGTGGACAGGGTGAATCTAAAATTATGCCACTTAAAGGGTTTTGACTAAAATATATTTACAGACAATGGTGTTTTTATCTTGAATGTCATTTTTTCCCCTCCCCCACCAAAATGCTATTTTTTTGGAGTCTGTATATTCCACTTAATGATTAATTGACTGCTAAATTAGTTGGCAATTACATCGACAATCGATTAACCACGATTAATCTTTTCAGGCCTATTCAGAAGCACCTGAATAAGCATTTCCACAGACAGTGGACAAAAAAACCTGATTAGCTCTTACACCGCCTCACCAATATTCAAAATGAAGACACATTGCTCGACTGTGCAGCAGATTTACTGCTGGTGTGTTTGAGTGGCAAATTCATCTGACAGTCTCTAAGCAGGATCTCTCTCCTGGGTCTCCTGTGTGCGTTCCCCCCTCCCCCCTCTCTTCAGCCCATCCCCTCCATTACTTACCTGCCACGTTTATATCTACAATATTTTCACGACACTCCCAGTGCCATAATAATAATCCTCCTCCCATCCATAATCCCTCATCCCTCATCCATCCATCCATCCCTCTCTTCCTCCCTCTGTGGCCTGTCCGTCCATGTCGGTTAGATTGGTTACAGAGAGGGTTCCCCTGACTATGACGCTTCGCTGCCTGCATCTGACGCAGAATTTACAGTGCAGACACCTGCTAGAAGCTCCCCCATCCCCGCCTCACCTCCTCTATGATTCTCAGTGTGACAGCCTATGTTCTGGGCACATGCTAGCAGGTCATTTTCAGGTAAAAGAAAAAAGAAAAAAAAAAAAAGAAGATAAACATATCACAGTGAAGCAAATACTGTGTTTTTCTGTTTCCTTTTTTAAAGGCTGAAAAATCAAGAAGAGTTTATTGGGCGAAAAGATGAGTCAGGAGGGGCTTCCTCTGTGATTACGATCTACTACATGTCTAATTTGCTTACACGGCTCAAGGAACGATTTTCTTTTCTGATTCTTTGACGACAACAGCGGTTTGATGTATTATGAACCCAAAAAACTCAATATTCAATCTAGGATGAATTGAACTGAAGGCATTTTCCACATCTTTACAACATGTGGTAATAAATGTGGCCACGGTACTGGTGTTTTTTTTGTTTTTTTTTCAAAGTGCGAATAAAGATAAAGTATCTATCAGTGGGATTCAGGAGTGTATTTCCTACCTGATATTGTTTTTAAGCCTGATTCAATTATGAAGTGAGAATGAACACAGAAAGTTTATTTTTTTCCCCCTAAGCTAAATGATTAAGTTCTTAGTGTTTCACTAACTGTATTACAGCAAGAACACCAACAGCTGCTAACATTAAAATCATAATAAAACTGTTTTTAGCCAAAGATCTCAAGTTCAGGGCAAATTTAAAAGTGGAAAACAACAACATATGGCAGCCTCACATTTTTAATACACTTGGCATAAGTCCTTGCCCTCTGAACAAGCATCTCAAAAATAAAGAAGTATGTATTTATAGGAATGGAAAAGCTGCCACACCCTGACTTGACTAAGTTCCTTCTGACATTTTTTACAATGCAACCTCTTCTCTACCAGGCTGTTAAAAAAACAAACAAAAGAAACAGAGCGCTCAAGTTTGCTTTTCCTCTCTTTCTCTATCCAGCCACTATGGAAGAGGATTAGAGTCACTTAAGACGCAAGGGAAAAAAAAGAATTCCGACTTTAATCGGTCACGTAAGAAAATCAATTAAAGTGGACGACGTTTCCTCGAGAAAGTTAGTTCGCCTGGAACCAGGTGCCCATCTGCATTAAAGTCAGAATTCTGAAGCTAAAGTATCCTTAATTTTGTTCTTTTTTTTCCCTCTTCCATGCATGCTGATGTCTATTTTTTTTTGTTTTGCCACTTGTCTTGCTACAAAGAAAACTGGGACAAAAGGTAGGCAATGACAATACCGTCTGACACACTTGCTCTAATTTACAGAAAAACAGTCAAAGAACAACCACAGTGGATTAAGAACGGGGGTGGGGTTGGGGGCGTAGTGGTCGGCAACGCTGCTTCTGTGAAGAACAGCCTCAGAAAATTTCACAACAGTTGGCAATGTTCTTGAACCCTGCTCTCTGCTGTGTAGTGCTTGTCACTTGCCATTTATCACCATTCATTAACACACACACACACACACACACACACACAAACACGTTGTGCGAACGCAGCACCTGTACCAATATGCACATAGCTTATAGGACTCATGAATATTGAGTAAGCTCAGACAGGAGGAGTTTTTTTTTTTTTTTTTTTGGAGAAGATTAAAAGCGGCATGCAGCAACTCCTACCAAACAGAAAGCTGTGACCAGACAACAAAAAGGAAAAAAACATTTTAAGGCAACAAAAGCCGAACTTTGCAGGCGCGGGAGCTGAACGGTGATTGTTGCTCCGTAAAGGACTCTGCGTGATGTAAAAAACGCAAACCAAGGCCGGTTACGGCAAACAAAAGTCGCCGCTGAATAGGCTGCTCGTGTTAATGCAGTAATTATGCCGTAATCATGTTGTTTACTAAATTAGCAAGCAAGAGGGCAAAAAAAAAAAAAAAAAAAGAGTTCGGGAGCGCAATGCGTACAGCCCGGCTTATAGAAAAGAGAAAGCTGCTAAATTGCTTGGTAGCAATTATAGGCGCTGTGTTTGATTACCAACCTACAAATCACCACATTTATGCCTTGCTTGAACATCCTCTCAATCTGTTATGCATTCACTAGCATCTCATAAGAAGGAAGCTGTGAACATATATACATTACTTCATAGTTCCACTATATAGAGCAATCTGTATGTCCTTGTTTTGTTGTTTTCTTTCACATCTCTTCTGACTTTTTTTTTTCCATTCCTGTGCATATTTCTAGCGGACAAAGCTGAAAACCTTCCTCTACGATGAAAGAAAAAAAAAAAAAAAAAAGTATAATTTAAGTTTTTTTTTGTTTTTTTTTAGTTAGAAAAGAACTTCTAAATTCTAAAGTGAATTGCTTCTAATGTTGTGAATATGTAGCTCTCACAGTAATCAGAGGAATAAAATGATCTGAGCCCGTTCCAGTTCCAGTCCTCACTGACGCCGATTACACTCCTGTTCTTTTTACTTGAACTTTCACTTCATCTCCAAAAGTCCTAGGCACAGTGAGCAAAATAAATTGTTAATCTTTTCTTTTTTTGCTGTTATGAGTGTCACTATATAACATTAACATTAAACACAGACTACATTTTTCTTTACTAACCTTTTTTTTTTTTTTTTTAAACAGTGATTAATGTTTCAAGTTAGTGTTGGCACCTTTGAATGAGATCAAACCAACCACCTATTTCTACTGACAGGTTTCGTCAAAAGCTGCCTTACCTGCTGCTGACGTACTCCTCCTCGTCGTCGTCTTTCTGAGGCGGCTCTGGCGCAGGAGTCGGCTGATGTTTCTGCACTATCCTCATTCCCCCTGCTTTCACTTCAACACACACATGCAAAGAAAACAAAAAAAAATTACCCCGATACTTAACCACGACAAGCAGGAGTCTAATACAGAATAACACTGAATGCGTCGCTACTGATAGGTTTAGTCAAAACTGAAGTCTGACATTTGTCGTAGATTCCGGGTACAACCCGATGTCCATGAGCCACACGCGGCAACGTCAGGTGATAAAACAATCTGCTTGTTTTATCAAGCAGACACTGACAGCGAGCTTATGAATAATTGTGCGTCTAGCATTTATTGATATCCACATAAATCATGGTTGAAGCATAGAATTTAGACGAGTTTCTCAACGCTGCCGTCCACTTGTGTTTTCTATTGCTTTACAAGCCTCTTAAACCGCAACTGTGTATTTTTATGATTTTTACTGGGTTGAAAGCCTACCTTTGAAGTTTGTCACTTGAACTGCATCTTGAGAATTAGCAAAAATGTCTTTTTTTTTTCTACTTCAACTAGACAGTAAGTTGTGTTGCTGCTGGTGATTCTTTAACTTTCACTAGTTGAGTGACTGCTAATCAACTTAACGATTAGCAGTCACTGGCATAACTGCGACTGGTAAATGAAAGCGAGACAAACTTCTGTACGTTTCAGTTTCGAGACGTTCCAATAACATCAACATTGGAAATTCGTTCACTGTGTATTTTCTTTGACTTCGTGTTGAAGCTTTAATTCAAAAAAACACTTGAAAAGTAAAATTTTCAAGGTCAAAGATATGGTTTATGTTTTCAGGACCTAATATTAAAAAAAAGAAAGAAAAAAAGATTTGATATGCAGGGTCTAGATTTATAAATTGGAAATATTTTTTTTTCAAAATATTCTATGGTGAGGGGTGTGATTCTTTCACTGAATAAAGGGACTGTTGCACTTAATTATCTAACATTAGACCTACCTATTAAGAGATCACTTATTTAATATTTTATGGCTTTTTTAAATTAAGTGTTAATTATTTTTGTAGGCTGCAACTTTTCACAGACTTTAGCTTAAGGGCAATACATTTCACTAGAATTTTATTCTTTTTAAAACGCCGTAAGCGTCTTAACCCTATGATCCTGGCATCATGTAAACATTCTTTAGGAGCCATCTTTTAGATGAAACAATTTATCATCAAATACAACTTTAGAAAAGTTCACTAATGTATCTACATTTAAATTTGCAACCTAAGAATTTGGGATAATCTAAAAACTATATGTTGCCAAAATTAAAACGACAGAAGACACTACATTTCTGGCAAATGCACGACAGCTTGACCTCGCCCTTCAACTCAACTACTGCTACCTTTTGTAAACAAAAACACGTTAAAATACCCGCGTGTTTGTGAATAACAGAGACACTGTGACCTGGATTTCCTTTATGGGGCACCTACTGATCACAGGTCGGGTCCGAGGGCCATTCTTTATCTTACTGTGATATCGGTCAGCGTTGCAGCAGCTGCTGTGGCCCACTGCCACACTGCTCTTGTCCACGTATGCTTTATCGTTTTGGTTTTTTTTTTTTTCCTCCCTTCTTCTCCCCCTGAGCCTACCTCGCAGCCATCCATGTCTTCTCAGACCCGCAATTTAAAGATTTGCAACGTTTCGCAGTGATTGCTCATTGCGGTGGCTCCAACTCTGGGTGATCCTGCAAGATCTTAGGCCAATCAGGAAGTAGGGAAATTAGCAAAACAGAGGAATATGGCAGATCATTACAGCACGCAATCTGGATGTGTGAAGAGCTGAGAGCTGCCAGCACAACGGATTGCTTGAGTAATATCCGGAATCATGTGATTCTTGGTTTGAGGCTGTGCAGAAACACGGGCCCTCGGGTCTATGGGAAGCATTTAATAATAATAATAATAAAAGGGAGCACAACCAGACAGGGAAGTTTACCTGCAGGGAGATGTCCGCCTTTGGTTTCCACCTTCTCCTTTGGGGGCGACGACATGCCTGCTCCGATGTGCAGTCTGCTGCCGGCAGGGACCGAACCGTTCAAACAAAACGAATCTCTGCTTTATTCTGCCTCAAAAACTGTCCACTACGCTTCAGTCTGTATCGTCAACGTGGCTTTTTCCTGAGCATTGTTTAGAAATGATGCGTGATGACGTCACGTGAAACCGCCGCGCAAAAGCGCGGTGACGTGTAGCCGTACGTGCCTTTGTAAAAAAAAAATAAATAAACAAATCGAGGCGCCGATATGAAAGACTTTTTCCCCCCCATTTAAGATAAAAAAATGGCAAAAACCCAAAAATAAAATAAAACAAAACCGAATAAAAAAGATAGCTACAATGTTTTCAACACAATTGCATCCCATCTTTTTTAAATTCATTTGGTGACATTTAAATATTCACACCAGTGCCTTTTCTTATGTTACATTTTTGATGGGACTAAAACAAATCATTATATGATTATGAAGTGAGATGAGAAAATGGTGTATTCGTCAAATTTATATAAAAGTAAATTCAGCATAAAATTTATAAGCCAATGCTTGCATAGTACCACTCTACCAGTCCTTTTAGAACATATCAAAACCATCTTCTGAGATTTAGTGATGTTTTTCTCCATTATCCCAAACATTAACCAACTTCTGCATGACCTCTAGCAATAACATGGGCCTCATGATTGTTTCTGTGTTTAATGATCTTCTTTCTCAGTTTATGTGGATGATCGTATGTAAGTAGATTGCCAGTTGTACTGAGTAGCTTAGGTTACCGTTTTATAACTTGGCCCTGTTTTAAACTAATTTACAAAGATCCCGGAACTTACTGTATTGGGGTGACAGCAAGGAGTTCCTCCTGTAACTCCGGGTTGCCGGGATTGAACCGGCAACCCTTCTGTCTCTATTGATGTGTCCTTTGGCAAGACAGTTCACCTGCCTCTCCTGCTGGTGGTGGTCAGAGTCCTGGCAGTAGTAGTTTACCAACAGTAGAGTATAAATGTGTGTGTGTGACACTGATTAATCTGTGGACTAGACAAAGTACTATATAAGCATATGGGCCATTTATGCTGGATTTTATTTTAGGATTGAATAGTAAAGGAGTAGTAGCACATATGCATGCCACACATTTCAGATTTTTTTTTTTTACATTGAAAAAAAAAACTCCATTTATTTTCTTCCAATTCAGTATAATTCCTTCCTTTATGTTGGTTACTCAAACAAATTCTCAATAAATAACATTGAATTAATACGCATTGAACCTTTGCATTGTAGAGGTTCGACTCTAGATTCAAGCCTATATTGCAATTTAGAAAAAAATAGAATTAAATATCAATTGAATTTTCTTGATTTGAATTCTAATCATTTTCACAACATGTGCCTTAGTTTTTAGGATTTATTTATTTTTTATTTGCAATGCATAGTATCTCAAGGCAGATATCTTCCTTTTCATAAAACCTTGTGAAAAGGTTTATGGAATCTATGAGCACTGCTAAAATTCCCAATATTAATTTTAGAAATGGAACCGAGCAAGTTCCCTCCAGAGCAACAACTGGTAATGAGAAACCGATGGATTTGTGACAAAAAGTACGAAAATCGTTCAACAGGAATGTCTCCATATTTAACACCAAGGAAAAAAATTTTTCTTAAGCCACAGGCTCAGATGTCACTAGAAGCAGAAATGAATTCAAGACCATCTCTCTGCCTACACAAGAAAGAAGCATTTCTTATGGAGTGATCTCCCCTAATGAAGCAGCCTATTTCCATCTCCCACCCGACGCATCGCCGACATGCCAAAGCAACAGCGGCATGAGCAGTAAAATCCCCAAAAAAAAAAAAAGTTCTCTGTGTGTGATGGAGAGACTGGAGGTGACCTCATGACCGCATACTTTCTGTTTTCACACCACTACACCACAGTTGTTCATTAACTGGCTGTCACAGGAGTGTGAACTAAGATCTGCAGGCGAAGATAGCTTAGCAGTTAATTAGGATGAGACTGAAAAAGGTTTTAACGAGCCTAAGGATAACATTTCAAGTTATGCATTTGTGCCCGATTCAATACATGGATACCTGTGGAAGAGGACATTTAGCACAATTAAAATATTTAAATCGGCGCAATAAGTCAGGAAGAACGCCGGGTGCAATGCGTACATACTTCCATGTTTGGTCATGATGAGTGTGTTTGTGTGTGTGTATGTGTTTTCACAGTGCTGCAGGCAGGCCGGTTAGCAGCTCTATAATGACATAATTGTTGCATGAAGAGGCAGCTGCATGCTCCACCCAGGCCATGAGTGCATGACATTCAACACACACACACACAAATATGAATTATCCATTGAGATACACAAAGGGGGGAAAAAAATAGCTAAAATTGGACAATACTTTATTTTGCACTAGATGTAAGTAACTGCAAACACACATGATGAGGGGACTTGGCAGTGGAGAAGCGGTCCGCACTGATTTGCATCTGCAGTGGAGTAGAATCTGTTGCCGGGGCACGAGTCTCTGAGGAAGGTGTTGACAGTCAATCAAATGGACCAAGAGTTCAGTCTGAGGTCAGGATGAATTCTACCATAATCCTCTAACTCAGTAAGACACGGCGATCAAGATTAGATCCTGTTTGCGCCACAGAGAATGCTTTCAAAGAGAAAAAGTTTCAAAGGGTTTTGTAATTTTTAAAAATATATCCTGAGAAGACATTAAGCGTATTCTAGAAACGCTTACAAGAGTTAGCTTACCACTAACAGAGGTCTGCATCCTGTGGCCCCGGAGCCGCAAGTGGCTCTTTGGATTTTCCACACAACAGCTCCTAATATCCAATGCCTACATATTATAAAGAGATGACGCATAACATTTGTGGCTCTATACGAGTTTTATTTAGTCGGACAGGGGTTAAAAAACAAACAAACAAAAAAAACGGCTCTTTTGATTGTAAAAGTTGCAGATAGTTGGTCTGTGTCAATATTTGTGCAAAAGGAAACACCTAACTCTGGATTCATGAGCTGTTAATAAATAACATATATCATCCAAGATAAAATACATTACACACTTCTGTATTTGAGTACTACAAAGCCTGAAGAAAAGCCCCGTAGGGTCGATTTGCGGCGCATCCGTAGATTTGCAGGTACAACTGAAAATCCTAAGTAATTGTCTTCCACTCATGTATTCTCAAGTATGTTACTTTAAGGCTGCTACTTCGTGCACAATTCACAAATGTGTCAGTATGGCCACTAGATGGAAGAACGCAACTTCACTTTGTCAGGGTAGAACGCGTAGGAGTCTTTGGTCCTGCAGATTCATCATCACCCGTCACTCAGATGAAGCTGGGTTTGCGATGTTCCAGCAAAAAAACCCGACGAGTCACCGACACAACCTGCACAACTTGACGGGAAAAGGACAAATATCAGAGCCTCGGATCCAGCTCACTTTTCCTCCCTCTGACTTTTGTGATTTTTCATCCACCCTTTTATCTCTTCCAAGTCTTTTTTTCCCCTCGTTCTAACTTACACACGCATACACACATTAGGAGAGCAAGGGAAGAGTGTTCATTACCATTGCATGAAAATAGATGGCACAGGTTCAAACAGCCATAGGTGAAATCCTCTTCAGAAGTCAGTGATCTCAACACCTGCCCATGGCTGATATGGCTCCCTCCTTCCCTGTTTCTGTGTGTGTGTGTGTGTATGTATGCGTGTGTGTGTGGGGCCTTGCCCTATGAGAGGAGCACTCTCAGTGACGGCTTACAGAGACAGAATGAGGACGTCACAGGTGAGTGAATTTGTTCGAATTGACAGATGTGCATGCACGTATTTTCTCTCTCTCGCGCGCGCACACAGACACGCAGGATTATATCTCTGACACACATAGCTGTGCTCTCATTTTGCTTCACACACACACACACACACACACACACACACACACACACGCGCACACGCACACACGCGCACACACACACACGTGTACTGCCGTAGCTCTGTGGGGGCCAGCTGGGGCTTCTGCAGCAGCACTATCACACATGAATAACCAAGGCTTTTCCTCTGCTCTGCAGCATTGGCTATTCAATACCTGACAGGGCGCCTTATGGTGGGTAGTCTCTATGTGTGTGTATTCCTGGAGTGGGCATGGGCTTGCACTTAGTTACATGTGTCCATATCAATCACTGTCGTATTAAAAAGGGTAAAAGTGAGGAGAGTTAGAAGAAACTCTCCTCACTTGTCAAGGAAACATCCTGTTTGGTTGTCAAACTGCAAACGTGACTG
Organism: Poecilia formosa; assembly: GCF_000485575.1. Lineage (NCBI taxonomy): Eukaryota > Metazoa > Chordata > Actinopteri > Cyprinodontiformes > Poeciliidae > Poecilia > Poecilia formosa. Next base: position 2,303,765 of record NW_006799961.1, read on the forward strand.
AGCAAAAATATTCACATCTATGTGTATTTTGTTGGAGTTATTAGTGGAGTGTTGCCATAAAGCTATAACTTACAGAAACATCAACAGTTTTCATAGCCCAGTTTATCCAGTCACAACAACAGACATTTTTATTATTTTTTTATTGGGATGCTACCTGATTCGTGAACACAAATCTGGACATGGTGTGGAAAAACGATACGTGGTTTTGAAAATGTTTTCCAAATGAATCTCCGAAAGATGTGCCGTGCATTGATGTTTCAGTTGCATTTACTGCAAGTCTTCTGGTAAAATAATAATACTAATAATAAAAATCCAGGTCAAGAAATTTGGTTTGCAAGTCACTCAATTATTCCACTGTAGCAGCACAAATTAGAGAAAAATGCAAAAATGGACACTTTTTTTTTTTCTATTCAGCTACGTGGAGTTGACATTTTTAAATATCTCTACCAGCTTTGAACAGATTGAATTTCTTGCCTATTCTTTTTTAACTAGGCCATTTTAACACATGGTTATGCTTTGATCCCCGCAGGAGTCAAACTCCAGTCCTCCAGGGCCGACGTCCTGCAACGTTTGGATGCATCTCTCTATCAACACACCTGAATCACATAATTAGGGCGTTAGCAGGACTCAGTCAAACTTGACTTCAAGAGAACGTAACTTAGTCATTTGATTTTATTTTTGCATTTTGGACACATGATAAAGTCGTACGACGCCAGCCCTCGAGGACTGGAATTTGACACCGTTTCATTTCGGAACGTTAATCATGTAGATCACATTACCCGATGATCAGTGTTCATCACGCCGTAGTCTTACAGACAGGCTGTGTTCCTGAATAATTCCTGCATGATAGCGTCCAACATCTATTAGCAGTCTGACAGGAGTTGCCTAATCCACCAATATTAGCCAGTCAGGGGCAATTTTATTCAATGTCATTAAAAAGGATGATTTTCAAACAGCATAAGAAGATCTGTCAGACATGTCTACACTTTTTAACTCGGCTACACGTGAAATATTCGAAGGTGTGGAGTGTTTTTCTTAGCTGTTTATTCAAAAGCTGTGATCCAAAAGTTTTTCATGACAACTATGCTCAGGTAGTTTAATAAACTAAGTAAAAAAAAAAAAAAAAACAAAAAAAACTTGGTAAGAATAAAATTTAAGCATCTTGATGTTTTTCACAGGTCTACCACATCTTGCTGTGGAAAAAGGCTCACAAACGTGTGTTGTCTTTTTTGTGGTTGAGCCAGCAGTTACAGCACATTTTATGACAGAAAGGCAAATGAAAAGTGAAAGCAACAAAGACACGATCTGAATAAAAGCGGATTTGGGAAAATTATAATTTTTGCTTGTTTTTCTGCCTGCTCTGTTGCTCTGCCGTCATCACAGATTTGTTTTTTTTTTTTGTTTTTTTCTTGTTTCGTTTCGCGTCATAACCGTGAATTTTTATGGTAATTTCAAACGCTAAGGAAACCATTACTATTCAAACACAAACCTTGCACTTAGCCACTCATTTCATCAATAGTGTACAGTGTACAAGCTCTTTAGAGAGGATTTCTAGAAAGTTACTTACACTCTTAAGACTGGATGTAGCATTACGAGGTTATGTAATTGAATGCATTGAATAACTGAAAACCTCTCCATAAAAAAATGATATTAGAAAGGATCTAAACTCCTTTGGGTCTAGCTTATATAATTGTAGTAGTAAAATTGTAAACTAAAATATCTAGAAAGTAAAAACAACAATAAAAATTGGATACTTTGTAAATGTCTATTTCTTGATTATTGAAAAAATAATGCTTGGTTGTATTATGCTCTGTTCTCATGGAAACTAAACGACACTTAATTAAGAAATGTGTATGCATGTGAAACAAATATGTATCTTTAATGTATTAAATAAAAAAAAATGAAATTTTAATATAGATATTCTAAGTTTTGATGTCTCATTCACCATACTAAAGTTTGGTGGTCTATATTTAACAGAGCAATTTTAACATGAGGAACAAGACTAGGCATAAGTAAGCACAAGGAAACACCAATATAAATGATAAATACATTTCACCTACTGGAACATCCTTACAGAGTTCTTTTGCTAGAATGACATGTGAGCAGCTAAATCCATTCACCCCCATCAGTAGCTAAATGTGGTATTTTAAGGATGCTCAATGTGATTTGTCAAATCTGTGGATTTAGTTTTGTGCAGGTTAAGATGCTTTTATTGGTGAATTTGAGACTGAAGTTTTGATTCTGGATGTTATAGAAAATTGCTTTCACTTTCGAAAACTGTTTTTGCCGGTTTGATTTTTGTAAAAAACAAAACAAAAAAACAACAAAAAAAAAAACAGATTCAAAATCTGGAAGAAATAAGCCTTATCCACAAACACTAATGTTCTCTTAACTCTTTTAAGACTAATTAATAGTTAATAATTAACTTAATATTAGTTATCTGTTAATTTTACATAGAAAAAAAAAGTATTGGCAGCCAAATTGCTCAACTAAATCAGGGCAGGTAAATTCTGACAATCTCAAAATGAAAACCCAAAGCAATCAAGAAAGCTTTTTTCACAGAATATTTAAACAAATCTATCAAGATTAAGCAATGACAAAATACTGCATTTAATAGATCTAAGTAGCTGGAGTAGTAAAAAGCAATCTTTCTAAACAGGTGACTTAGTGCTAAGAATTTCTTACATTTTTGAAACCTTAAATTTAATTTAAACACTGAAAAAAATCAATCCATTCTTCCATCCATTTGCTCACCCTTCCAACTAGTAAGTAACTCAGGAAGGAGTTGAGACTGGGCGGTCAGGAGGTGCTTCCAGATGACTGGGCAGCTACAGCTAATGTGATTAGGAAGACAGGTAGGAGGGTACTGGAAGGAGTAAGGTGGATAATGAGACTTGGTAGTGGAACAAAAACGTCCAGGATCACACACAGAGAAAAAAAAAAAAAGTTAGCTGAGAACAAGTGGGGCACTGAGAGGACTGAGAAGACTAGACAGGAGCAAAGGAAGACGCAGCATATGGTGAAGGTAGAGGTGGCAAAGGCTAACCAAAGGGCGTGTGATGACCTGTATGCTAGGTAGATAGTACAGAGGGAGAGAAGAGATGAAACGGATGTGCAGCAGATTAGGGGGATTGAGGATAGGGATGGAAATGTACCAACAGGTGCAAAGAGTATAAGAGGCGACTGTTGCGGGTCAGGAAGCAGCTAAGATTAGTAAGCTTTGGGAGAGGATGGAGATGGGGAAGGCAGTTGGTCCTAATGGAGGTAGGTAGGGTAGGTAGGTAGGGTAGGTTGTAGTAGAGTAGTAGAGGGCGAAAAAGAGTTCTGATGCTGATTTTTAACAACGGGAGAGATGTACAGAACTGTAGCAGCTACAGAGGAATAAAGCTAATAAGTGAACAAAGCTGTGGGAAAGAGTGGTGGAAGCTATAGGCTTAGATCAGAAGTTTATGAGCAGGAGTGTGGCTTCATGCCGAGAAAGACTAAGACAGATGCTAACTTTTACTTAAAGGGCGCTGATGGAGACGTACAGAAAAGAGAACATTGTGTTTTTGTAGATGTAGAGAACGCGAACGATAGGATTACGAGAGAGCCGATGTGGTATTGCATAAGAAAGAAGGTCTGGTGTGGAAGATAATTATGTCAGAGAGATGGAGGACCTGTGAGGCAGCAGTGAGGTGTGCTGTATGAGCTGCAGAGGAATTCAAGCCGGAGGTGTTGCTGCATTAAGGATCGACTCTTAAGCCACTTCTGGTTTGTTTTGGTGACGGACAGGATTTTCTCCATCTGCTCCTCCTTCCTCCCACAGTCCAAACACATGATTTTTAGTTTAAGAGATGTCTCCAATTTTTCCTTAGGGATGAGGAAAAATTGGAGAAGTATGATGGACAGGTGACCTGTGAGGTGTGTACCCCTTTTCTTGGCCAATGACCACTGGAGATGTGCACCAGCTTACCCTCGTCACCCTGCCTGGACAAGCAGGTATAGAAAATGGATATATAAACCATGTGACATGTTCAGTAAACTTCACAGTTATGTAGCACCACTGTGTCACTCTAAAGGAATAAAATTCCTCTGAAAGGCTTTTCTTTGGAAAATCTAAAAAAAAATTCAAAGATACTTGTGCTTGGTACTTTATTTTCAAAAAGTCTTTTGACTACTAGACCTGACATTTAAACATCTCTTGAGCTCAGACTAAAAGAGCTGGGAAATGGGAAGTTCTATCTATAACACACAGTAGACCTGGTTGCTTCACATCTCCGTAAGTACAGACAATTTCTCACAAAAACTTTCATCGTATAAATTACAACCCCCCACACCCTACCACTCTGTCTTCTCCTTTTCCCCTTACATCTCACTTTGTCTGACCTCCCCCTTCAATCCAATCCTCTCCGACTCTTTGCTGACATGCAGCTGCATGAATGTGCATGGGCAGACACGCACACACACATATACACACACCAGCAGCCACATAGCTGGAGTTTTGCCATGACTTAATGGGCACGGGTGCAATGAGAGTCGAGAGGGAACACTGGCAAAGAGAATGAAACAGAGAAGGCCGGAGGCATCCGCGGGGTGAAACAGAGCAGTTTCTAGAAAGGCTGTGCACAGGAAAATTGAAGAGCTATTTTCACGCTACATTAAGTTATGCCAGGCTTTCACTGTGGGACTACATTCAGGCAGAGAAGCCGTGCCTCTATTGTAAAGGCTAATAATCAACGCAATGGACTTATTACCCAACACCGCAATTCACAGGCCAAGCTAGACAGCCTCAAAGAAAGGAAGGCGAGAGAAGGAGGAGGAGGCTCAGACATGAATACCAATGGATTGTAACAAATGTGACTGTCTTCAGTACAAATCCATTCATTTTATTTGCTTGAAATTTAACTCGATCCAAATGGATATCTGGATAAATGGGACCCAACCTATAAGGGAAAAGCAAAAAATGAAAAATAAAAAAATAAAAATGAACATGATTGGGAAAATGGGAATTTCCATTACTGAGTCTTTAAACCAATTCCAGACAATACTGTGAAAATGACTGGTGTGTGTGAGAGTGTGTAAAAGCCTTTGCATCTCTGTGCATCTGTTATGGAGACTGCTCTAACTGCATCCCACTGCTGTCACTTGGGGTTGCTTCAAAGAAAATATAAAATTGCGTGTCGTGCCTATCATGTCTGCGCTGGGTAACTACATTAACTATAGGGTATCTGAAAGGCATCATTATGAGCAGGAGTGTTAGCATGCCTATTATACAAAGCCTTCTAATACAACATGTCATTTAAGACCCTAGGAATTGTATTTTTTGTAGGAAAAATTATATTAATATGTCAGCACTGCTGTTTCACAAAGACAATGCTGACAAATTGTCTGCTTGTGTAAAAGCTATTATGATCGACTCCATGATAGAATAGTTTTAAAGTTCATTCATCCTCTTAAAGCTAAAATGTGATTCGAAAAAAAAAAATAAAAATGCTTATGCACATCTAATTCTTTATGCAGCGTCCAAAAAGTATGTTCTGATCCTTTATCAGACAGTCCTGATGTTTCTAAAACTTGGATTGATATGAATTTCACCAGTGAGAAAAAAAAAAAAAAATCAGATGTGTACACATATGCAGTGGAGAATCAAGACTAAATATAATGTCACTGTTTGGTTATTCACAAAATCCGTCATAACCTACTGGCAAAGGGGCGTTCCACTTGAAAGAAAGATGTACACAACTACAAATCATTTAGAAAGGTGAAAAAGACATTCAATGAAAGCATGGGTGTTTTCCAACATGACTGGACATAACGATGTTTAAACATCGGAAATTTAGTTTGGTGTTCTTCTGACTTGAAGTGAGTCAACACTATGCTAGGATCAAAATAACTTTCTGAGGCTTTTGGCAAAAAGAGCAGCTCATAAGTCCTTAAAGTGACTCAAACTAGTCATTTAGAGTTTAACATTTTCCCAGTAGAGCCTAATAATTGTATCACAGATCTACCTCTTTAGACAGTCTTGCTCTTTGGCACAGTAAATAGCTTCTCAGCATTTAGAGAAACTGACAAGTTTTTTTTTTTCTTATAAAGGATTGAATATAAATGAAGCTAGTGTGGGAAAAAGTTTCAATATTTTATTTTATTTTTTTTTTTACGTCTGTTAGATCTTTTAACACACTTGATTCCCAAGAGAGACGCAAAAAGTGTGGATTATAAAGCACATCAAAGCATTTTAGATCAGTCAACAAAACAAGCGTGTGGGAAAACGGTTCCTACCGTGAGTAATGTAAGGGAAAAAAGAAGACAACTCTGTGAAAAGGAAATTTGTTGTAGAGATTGAGAGAAGCAGAGACTATGGTTTTTGAAAAGAGTCTTTTATTTCTTTTTTTTTTTCTTCTTCCCCTTCTGTTTCAAGTACGGTCCTCACTCAGCAGGATCATCTAAAGAAGCATGGACACACGATAACACACAACTCGAGCCAGCGCATCTTCAGGTGGAACTTCTGTTTTGTCTCGATTAGACTGTAGAGGTGCATGTCTGTGTATGCGTGTGTGTGTGTGTGTGTACACGGTGGAGGGTGTGGGTGTGGGGGGGGGCTATCAGCATTTTTACGGTTTGGATCAAGTGAACAAGAGTCCTGTTTTACACAACATAATTGTTTTTTTCGGCGAACATTTGTTGCAATTAGTGACATCGACATCAGCACATAAAAATTATATATCTATATAATTATATATTTATATTTATGTTCATGTATTTATAGATTTGTCTGCTGTCTCAACAATCACTCTAGTGATTTTTTTTCTGTTTTTTTTTTTGTACCTTTATTTTTATGCTGTAAAACTGGACAAACTGTCAGTAGGAATGCCTTGTTTGGACATTGATCTTTTTTTTCACAGGAACGCTCACACACATACACCCCGCCAAACGGAGGCATACGCACACTACTACACACATGCATGCATAGATACACTCGCTCATGGTGCACATGAGCACACTCAACGGGGGCCACGCATTCTTAGTCACACACATGCACGTATACGTAAACACACACGTGTCCCAAACGCACGCCCACACATGCTCGGCCGGAACGGAGAGGCAGATCTGTACAACTACGGGAGGGAGGAGGTGCCCACGAATCCCCCAGCAATAAGTACGGCTTCACCTGATTAAAGCACAAGAAAATCAAAGTTACAAACAGAAGAGACAGCCACCGAGTTAATGTCTGTAAACCTCGACAAAACTCCCCGTGAAGTCTTCTAGGAGCTTGGTCTGTCAAAGTTTGGCACAATGGGATGTGTCTCCTTTTCTTTACTTCTACTGTACACTGACATGAGCAAGTGGATTTGGCCAATCGGACGTGTTTTGATGCCAAAGGAATTACTGAATTTTAACACTGTCGAAAGAATTACCCCCCGCCCCACCCAAAGTCAAACAGCAGTCCTTTCCAAAGACATAAGAGTGTGCTTTAAACATACATCTATATACTCTTTTGGCAGTGAACAAAAAAAGCACTTTTCTTGATTGGGACTCCGAGTGCCGCTGCTCTGCCAGTTCCATGCTCTTGCAGCCTTTAAGTTGCTCTTGACGTTTGATTGTGTCCACTTGAGAAATTGCAATTGATGGAGTGAGCAAAATCACAAACATCGCAGGGATTCCTCTCAGGCCCGGGATAAAATGAGGGAATAATAAAAAAAATTTTAAAAAATCATTTGTCCACTCACAGCTAGCCCGTCTTTCCTGATTGCAGTGTTCGTGTGTTTCTTTTTTTTTCTTTTTTTTAATTTGCTTGTTGTTTCAGTTGGAAAATAAAAATCTGGATTTTTGTGAGCAGTCCATCCAAAATGTGTAATATACACATTAAATCCCATTTTCAGGCGTACAAAGGAAATAAGAATGTGTCCGAAAGTGTAAATATAAAAAAAGTAGAAAGAAAAACAACAAATGTAAAATAAAAACAAAAATGACCAAAAGTCTCTTGGAAATGACATTCTTTGAAAACAAATTCCAAAGACTCTACACGCAGCAAGGTTTTGCCAAAAAAAAAAAAAAAAATATATATATTGAATAAAAGCAGTGCTACGTTTGTCACTTTGGTGAAATGGTAAACATCCACTTCTTCCCTTGAGGCTGGTGTGCTTTCATCTTTCTCTGTGCTTTTATTTTTTCTCACCTCCTTGAAAACGCTCATGCCATCTCGGTCTCTCATCTCTCTTTATCTCCGACGGCGACAGAAGGTCAGACCACTTCCTGCTTCCACAGAATGAGAGCCTTTCCTCATCAGCACCCTATTATTTCTTGATCCCTCCACTCAAGGCATTTACATAGACTCCCACGTTCCCCCCCACCCCCCACTTCTTATACACGCTGTACTTCTTCATATCAACTCCCGCTTACTCCAATTTGGGATGAAATGGAGCTAAGTTTAAAAAAGGTAAGGTGGTCTAGAAAAAATAAAAATAATAATAATAAAAAATGTTGGCATGCACATGCACAGTTTCTCTTTGTCACTGATTGATTTCCCTTCTTGCTCCGTCGAATTCATTCACAGCTATTTTTTTTAAAAACACAAATTTCCTATCATATTTTAAGGTCTTACTTTTTTTTCCCTTTTACAAACTGCCACTTAGATTAACCTTGTTGTAGTCTGCTAATAATCTCCTGGAAAAAAAATAATCCCTGTCACACAAGCACACACAGACCGTCTCTTGCCCCCTCCCTCCCATCGTCACGGTCAAACTACACCCAGGAATCAGGCGAAGCCGGGTAGTGGCTCGTCTCGTAGTTCAGTTCGCTGTACGGCCGTGAGGCTGAGTAGAAGTCTACGTAGTTGCCCGTCGACTTGAGGCCCAGGTGCATTCGAAGGTCCTCCCGGGGGTCTCGCGGTGGTCCGGTGGCGTTTGGAGGCGGCTGGGGTTGGGCCTGAGGCTGGGCCTGCGCCTGCAGCTGCGGCGGTGCGGGCGGCGGTCCCGGGTCGTCGTAGTAGGCCTCGTCGAAGCTCCGACTCTGGCTGTGAGGTGGAGGCTGCGGCGGCTGCGGCTGGGGGAAGGACGGAGGAGGGGGGTAGAGGTCATAGTCTTTTAGCATGGTTGCTGACGGGCTGTCCTGCTGGGGCTGAGGGGGCACAACGCAGGGCGGGGCTGGACTCTGGTGGGGCGAAGAGGTTTGGACGTGGCAAGTGGGGTAAGTGCAGAGGGCGCGGACAGAGTCGCGGGAGTCCAAGTAGTTGGGAGCAAAGTGAAAACCAGGAGAGAAGTAAAGCAAAACGGAAAGCAGGGGGTCGGGTGGAAAGGAAAAACAAAGGAAAGAGGGTTTAAAAAGCAGGCAGAAGAGGGACAAGAACTCATGCTGTGAATTCTCTATTACAGGCAGGCAGTGATGGGGCAATTTACATCCAACACCGGCTCTCACACGGGCAAGCTATGTTTGTGTGTGTCGGTGTTGCGTAAAAAAACCCCCTATCGCTTCAAAAGCTCATTACGCTTATTCACTTCAGCTCAACTGGTAGCGGTGAAAGTTGAGCGAACTCAAACTTTAATTAGAATTTTAAGAGATCCAACCCAATTTTATTTATTTATTTTCTTTTACTTGTAATTCTCCCAATTCAAAGACGGAGATGCTTTCTGTTATCCCTCCCTCCTCACCGAGGAGAGACATTAAACGGAGGCAAATAATTAGTGCAATCAAACGGGATAACAGCTTTAATTGCCAGTCGGGTATTGTTCCTAGTTGCGGTGGTTTAAGAACGCCTGAGCTGAGGGTGAACATCCGTTGCAAACTCTGCCAGGGCATCTCTTATCACAGCGAGACACCTTTTTATTTTGATCTGCTGTGCCTCCTCCATTCTGCTGTAATCTTTCCTAATAAGCACCTTATTATGACAGCGTTTGCCAGTTTAGGAGAGCTGTGATGAAATACGTGCATTTCTCAAAGACTGAAAAACTGTGGATGTAAATAAAACTGTGCACTCACCTGGTTTTGCTTGATTTCATCGCTGGCAGTCAGGTAAGAGTTTCGGAACAACGTAGACGACCCGCAGGACACTTGAACTTTATGGATAATTAAAAAAAACACACACAGACACACACACTTGTTAATTTACATCTACCATCACCACTGCTAACCATTCATGTCTTTCTTTCTTTTTTTGTTTTTAAGCAAAAATAAATAAATAAAATAAAATAAAAAAAATAAAAACTCTGTTGTTGCATAAACTAATTACAAACAAGTAAGGCAAAAATACTTCAAGCAGCTTATTTAAAAGTCTGGCATTATATATATATATAAAAACCCCAGCAGAATAACAGAGATATTGGAAGTACAAATTAAAGGTGAAACATAAGAGGCTTAACAGAGAATGGTAATCACAGAAGAGGAAAAAAAGTAAATGGAGAAGAGGGGAGTATTAGTGATAGCAGCAGCTGGTTGGAAGGCGAGGGCAGAACTAATTCATAGGTGTAGGGACGAAGCAAAGTGTGTTCAAGATTGAAGAACGCAATAAGTAAAAATATAAATGTAAAAAAAAAAAAGGGGAATATAACTGATAGGTGAAACGGGAAATTGAATAAAAAGATGAAATCAGGCGATTAAAATAAAATAATTTAATTCTACTTTGTCTCTCTCTCTCTACACGTGCACACGCACCTGCCATGCCGTCTTTCCGGGATGCATGCTCTCCTTTGTTGCTATGGAAACCAGCGTTGGTTGCCGTGGAATCATAGTCTATCTTGCGTTCCTTCAGACTCGTCATCTCTCTGGGGGAGGCAGGAGCGCTTGCTGTACGCGTGCGCGCACACACACACATGCACACACACACACACAAACGGATGCAGACATTAATGACAGCAATAAACCCGGAACAGCAGAAGCCTTCGCATTTCTCCTGCTTGTGTTTGCATGAGTGTGTGTGTGTGCGAGTGTGTGTGTGTGTGTCTTCTCTTGGTCTTTCAAGGTGCACGCTCATTATTCATCATTTAGCTTGTCAGCAGAAAGGGTCACCTCCAGCGCGTTAGGGAACGTCTGGGAATTCAAGCGCACGCTTATGGGGCATGTTATTGGAATATCAAATTTTGCATCTGGTGTGCAATACCTCAGTCTGCGCAACATATTCAATTTCCTTGTGTTCTTTGTGTGTGCAAAGCTCTTGCAAATTGCACAAATCTGAAACTGTCGAGATATTGATCAAGAAAACAGGCTTGCCAACAGCCAGGTCATGTCCTGAATTATGCAATACCAAATTATCACATAAGGAGGCCTTGAACATTATCTTGACAGGCCACAAACGGGGCCCAAACCCTGCCACAGATAAAACACACTTAAAGCAATAAAACACACAAGGAATACAGCTATTGAGATTTTCACTGAATCCTATCTTGAAGGCATCAATCGATACATCCTTTTTAATACATTATCTGTTAGTCAGTTCCAGTAGTGGTGTTTAACCTTATTTTGACTGAATTTCAATCCAATATCAATATAAAGAGTAATTTATGCCGTCTCAAATCTTCACACATTATAACTGTAAAAGTAAATCCATATCTTTCTTT